>NW_026889836.1:102500-289457 GCF_033153115.1 Saccostrea echinata
GATTCAATTTTATATACATTTAAATAAAGCTAACTTTACTTATCTAACATAATGGAAGGTCTCTTTAATCAGTTATATTAAAATGGTTACCCTTTGCAGAAGATGTAAAATCCAGAAAAAAAATTTATATGCTGAAAATTGTACTAACAATATTAAAAGATCCTACTTCACAATGTTGGAAAGCAAAAAAATATGCTCTCATACTCATTAAGTAAAATAAATATGAATAAAGAGTAAAAAAACCTGTAGAAAACCAAAGTAAACCCATCGTATACCTGGGTTTCACAATAATATTCACCCTGTATCACGGCCAAGTTTTCCCTGGGTTATACCCGGGTTTAACATGGGTTAAACCCGTGTATATCTTGGGTTATACTCGGGTTTATCATGGGTTAAACCCAGATATATCCTTGATTATACCTGGGTAATACCCAGGTATATCCTGGGTTTAACCCTTGATTATCCTGGGTTAAACCCGGGTATATCTTGGGTTAAACCCAGGTATAACCCGGGTTAAACCCGGGTATACCTAGGGTATACCCGAGTACACTGGTGTGCATACTCAGCATCATTTGAAGTTTACTTAAATGACCTTAATTTCAATCAATATGTTCTTATTGTGTAATTAAAAGGAATATATCCTAATTAACCATTGAAAATACACTTTAAATTACCAGGTACTATTGAAGAACACAAAAAAATATACATAAACTTTGTCCTCTTAAACACCAAAAATTCATTATACTTCCGTCAATTTTTAATGCAAAAATAAGGCAAGATTATGCATTACTTCCTTAAAAAAGATGCCGTTGCTTACTCAAACAATACATGATAATTAGCAATTAAAAAAATCAAATGAAATATTACCTTACATCAAAAAAATCACCCATTAAAAACACAACAGTATATAAACGTCCAAATCGAAAGAAATTCTGCAAGAAAACACCTACTTTCACAATGAAATGATTGACAATCACGTGATAAAATAGGCGGAGTCCCGCAATCCCGCACCCGCAACACGTCAAAGTGCCCTTACCCTAACCCACAGTAACCCTAAACCTAACCCTAACCCTGACCCTAACCCTAACCCTAACCCTGACCCTGACCCAAACCCTAACCCTGGCCCTAACCCTAACCCTGACCCTGACCCTAACCCTAACCCTAACCCTGACCCTAACCCTGACCCTGACCCTAACCCTAACCCTAACCCTGATTTTTAGGATTTATCCAGGGTTATCCCTTTAAACTTCATATCTGGTGTTCATATTCGGGTTCTAAGTTAGGGAGATGATGTTAAATAGAATGAATCCTCAACCCTTCCCGAACCCGGAGTTAAAGGGTCAACCCTGAGTTAACCCTGATTTTTAGGGTCCATTCAGGGTTATCCCTTTCAACTTCATATCTGGTGTTTATATTCGGGTTTTAAGATAACTACATGATGGTTAATTGAATGAACCCTCAACCCTTCCCGAACCCGCAAGTTAAAGGGTCAACCCTGACTTAACCCTGATTTTTGGGATTTATCCAGGGTTATCCCTTTCAACTTCATATCTGGTGTTCATATTCGGGTTCTAAGTTAGGGAGATGATGTTAAATAGAATGAACCCTCAACCCTTCCCGAACCCGGAAGTTAAAGGGTCAACCCTGAGTTAACCCTGATTTTTAGGGTCCATTCAGGGTTATCACTTTCAACTTCATATCTGGTGTTTATATTCGGGTTTTAAGATAACTACATGATGGTTAATTGAATGAACCCTCAACCCTTCCCGAACCCGCAAGTTAAAGGGTCAACCCTGAGTTAACCCTGATTTTTAGGATTTATCCAGGGTTATCCCTTTCAACTTCATATCTGGTGTTCATATTCGGGTTCTAAGTTAGGGAGATGATGTTAAATCGAATGAACCCTCAACCCTTCCCGAACCCGGAAGTTAAAGGGTCAACCCTGACTTAACCCTGATTTTTAGGGTCCATTCAGGGTTATTACTTTAAACTTCATATCTGGTGTTTATATTCGGGTTTTAAGATGACTACATGATGGTTAATTGAATGAACCCTCAACCCTTCCCGAACCCGCAAGTTAAAGGGTCAACCCTGACTTAACCCTGATTTTTAGGATTTATCCTGGGTTATCCCTTTAACCTTCATATCCGGTGTTCATATTCGAGTTGTAAGTAAAGGAGATGGTGTTGAATCGAATGAACCCTCAACCCTTCCCGAACCCGGAAGTTAAAGGGTCAACCCTGAGTTAACCCTGATTTTTAGGGTCCATTCAGGGTTATCCCTTTAAACTTCATATCTGGTGTTTATATTTGGGTTGTAATATAAGTAGATGATGTTTAATCGAATGAACGCTTAAACCTTCCCGAACCCGGACTTTAAATGGATGAGTCCGAGTTAACCCTTTCTTGCAGTGTTCATCCAGTTTTATATCCATAAACCTCATATCTGTTATTCCGATTGGGGTTGAATGATAGTTATACAAAGTCCATTTGCATGAGTTTTTAAATCTATCCAAACGCGGAAGTGTAAGGAATAACCTTGATGTAGCCCTTTTTTCAGTCTTTCTTTTCTTGTTAATACTTTGTTCATCATTCTTAACTTCATATGTATTGTTGATATTCTTAAGTAATAATAATAGATAATGTTCAATTAAATGAGCCCTAAGAAATCTTAAATCCTTATGTTTTCAGATGTCTTATGTCTTCATATCTGCTTATTGTAATTGATTTTTAATATAATTAATTATCATAACAATTCTCTCCAGAAGCATGAAGTTCAAATTGTCACACAGAGTAAACCCTTATTGTAGAGATCATTCAGGTAATTTACTATCACATAATATCTGGAAAAAGAATTTTTGGACCCAATTTAACAGAAAAGTCAATGCAACCTAAAAATCAAAATTAAATTGTAATCCGAATATTTAATTCATGCACCTTTGCATTTTTTTTGGTTTAAAATAAACAACTATTTCATATAACAATCATTTATTTATTATTTTTCAATCTGTGCTTTGATCATTTTTTTAATATTCCTTATTAAAAAGTACACAGCAATAGATACAATTCAGTGATTATCTTACAATCTTGCTGTCAAATGACAGAATGATCTGACAAAATACGAGAAAAAAATCAATTATGTCCATAATACAAGAACTGAAACAATTCACATTGATTTAGGTCAATTTAAGCCATTCATTTTTAACCTTGTCATTAAACAACCCATCATGAATTACATGTTTGTTGTCTGATTATCTGTTTCGGAAAAGCTACAGAACCTTTCTTGTGTACAGGTATCATGGCTATCCAGCACTCCCATCCTCTTTCGTAAAACAATTGAAACCCTAAAGAGCTGCTGAAATTCATAAGCTCGCTTTTGGAATATTCTGTTACATGTTTCTTTAAAGTGCTTCTAATCTCACGTAAACTGCCATTCTCATTCGGAAAGAGTGTTATATGTCTAACTGGCATTCGTATTCCATTTAAATTCTTCAGTTCAATAACACATCCATCAATATCAAAAGTGTACTGAAGCCAAACATCTCTTTCTGCTTCGTCAACTGTCACGCTTCTTACGAATACCCGTTTATCTCTTTTTAAGAATAACATGGGTGACTCGCTCACAGGATAATACCTTTCGCTAAGTTCATGTTCTCCATCACAGTTTCCGCAAAAGTCTGCTCATCTTCCTCGGTATTCATCTTTAAATAAAAAAAAGTTCCAGTCATATTGATTCAATTTTATATACATTTAAATAAAGCTAACTTTACTTATCTAACATAATGGAAGGTCTCTTTAATCAGTTATATTAAAATGGTTACCCTTTGCAGAAGATGTAAAATCCAGAAAAAAAATTTATATGCTGAAAATTGTACTAACAATATTAAAAGATCCTACTTCACAATGTTGGAAAGCAAAAAAATATGCTCTCATACTCATTAAGTAAAATAAATATGAATAAAGAGTAAAAAACCTGTAGAAAACCAAAGTAAACCCATCGTATACCTGGGTTTCACAATAATATTCACCCTGTATCACGGCCAAGTTTTCCCTGGGTTATACCCGGGTTTAACATGGGTTAAACCCGTGTATATCTTGGGTTATACTCGGGTTTATCATGGGTTAAACCCAGATATATCCTTGATTATACCTGGGTAATACCCAGGTATATCCTGGGTTTAACCCTTGATTATCCTGGGTTAAACCCGGGTATATCTTGGGTTAAACCCAGGTATAACCCGGGTTAAACCCGGGTATACCTAGGGTATACCCGAGTACACTGGTGTGCATACTCAGCATCATTTGAAGTTTACTTAAATGACCTTAATTTCAATCAATATGTTCTTATTGTGTAATTAAAAGGAATATATCCTAATTAACCATTGAAAATACACTTTAAATTACCAGGTACTATTGAAGAACACAAAAAAATATACATAAACTTTGTCCTCTTAAACACCAAAAATTCATTATACTTCCGTCAATTTTTAATGCAAAAATAAGGCAAGATTATGCATTACTTCCTTAAAAAAGATGCCGTTGCTTACTCAAACAATACATGATAATTAGCAATTAAAAAAATCAAATGAAATATTACCTTACATCAAAAAAATCACCCATTAAAAACACAACAGTATATAAACGTCCAAATCGAAAGAAATTCTGCAAGAAAACACCTACTTTCACAATGAAATGATTGACAATCACGTGATAAAATAGGCGGAGTCCCGCAATCCCGCACCCGCAACACGTCAAAGTGCCCTTACCCTAACCCACAGTAACCCTAAACCTAACCCTAACCCTGACCCTAACCCTAACCCTAACCCTGACCCTGACCCAAACCCTAACCCTGACCCTAACCCTAACCCTGACCCTGACCCTAACCCTAACCCTAACCCTGACCCTAACCCTGACCCTGACCCTAACCCTAACCCTAACCCTGATTTTTAGGATTTATCCAGGGTTATCCCTTTAAACTTCATATCTGGCGTTCATATTCGGGTTCTAAGTTAGGGAGATGATGTTAAATAGAATGAATCCTCAACCCTTCCCGAACCCGGAAGTTAAAGGGTCAACCCTGAGTTAACCCTGATTTTTAGGGTCCATTCAGGGTTATCCCTTTCAACTTCATATCTGGTGTTTATATTCGGGTTTTAAGATAACTACATGATGGTTAATTGAATGAACCCTCAACCCTTCCCGAACCCGCAAGTTAAAGGGTCAACCCTGACTTAACCCTGATTTTTGGGATTTATCCAGGGTTATCCCTTTCAACTTCATATCTGGTGTTCATATTCGGGTTCTAAGTTAGGGAGATGATGTTAAATAGAATGAACCCTCAACCCTTCCCGAACCCGGAAGTTAAAGGGTCAACCCTGAGTTAACCCTGATTTTTAGGGTCCATTCAGGGTTATCCCTTTCAACTTCATATCTGGTGTTTATATTCGGGTTTTAAGATGACTACATGATGGTTAATTGAATGAACCCTCAACCCTTCCCGAACCCGCAAGTTAAAGGGTCAACCCTGAGTTAACCCTGATTTTTAGGATTTATCCAGGGTTATCCCTTTCAACTTCATATCTGGTGTTCATATTCGGGTTCTAAGTTAGGGAGATGATGTTAAATCGAATGAACCCTCAACCCTTCCCGAACCCGGAAGTTAAAGGGTCAACCCTGAGTTAACCCTGATTTTTAGGGTCCATTCAGGGTTATTACTTTAAACTTCATATCTGGTGTTTATATTCGGGTTTTAAGATGACTACATGATGGTTAATTGAATGAACCCTCAACCCTTCCCGAACCCGCAAGTTAAAGGGTCAACCCTGACTTAACCCTGATTTTTAGGATTTATCCTGGGTTATCCCTTTAACCTTCATATCCGGTGTTCATATTCGAGTTGTAAGTAAAGGAGATGGTGTTGAATCGAATGAACCCTCAACCCTTCCCGAACCCGGAAGTTAAAGGGTCAACCCTGAGTTAACCCTGATTTTTAGGGTCCATTCAGGGTTATCCCTTTAAACTTCATATCTGGTGTTTATATTTGGGTTGTAATATAAGTAGATGATGTTTAATCGAATGAACGCTTAAACCTTCCCGAACCCGGACTTTAAATGGATGAGTCCGAGTTAACCCTTTCTTGCAGTGTTCATCCAGTTTGATCTCCATAAACCTCATATCTGTTGTTCCGATTGGGGTTGAATGATAGTTATACAAAGTCCATTTGCATGAGTTTTTAAATCTATCCAAACGCGGAAGTGTAAGGAATAACCTTGATGTAGCCCTTTTTTCAGTCTTTCTTTTCTTGTTAATACTTTGTTCATCATTCTTAACTTCATATGTATTGTTGATATTCTTAAGTAATAATAATAGATAATGTTCAATTAAATGAGCCCTAAGAAATCTTAAATCCTTATGTTTTCAGATGTCTTATGTCTTCATATCTGCTTATTGTAATTGATTTTTAATATAATTAATTATCATAACAATTCTCTCCAGAAGCATGAAGTTCAAATTGTCACACAGAGTAAACCCTTATTGTAGAGATCATTCAGGTAATTTACTATCACATAATATCTGGAAAAAGAATTTTTGGACCCAATTTAACAGAAAAGTCAATGCAACCTAAAAATCAAAATTAAATTGTAATCCGAATATTTAATTCATGCACCTTTGCATTTTTTTTGGTTTAAAATAAACAACTATTTCATATAACAATCATTTATTTATTATTTTTCAATCTGTGCTTTGATCATTTTTTTAATATTCCTTATTAAAAAGTACACAGCAATAGATACAATTCAGTGATTATCTTACAATCTTGCTGTCAAATGACAGAATGATCTGACAAAATACGAGAAAAAAATCAATTATGTCCATAATACAAGAACTGAAACAATTCACATTGATTTAGGTCAATTTAAGCCATTCATTTTTAACCTTGTCATTAAACAACCCATCATGAATTACATGTTTGTTGTCTGATTATCTGTTTCGGAAAAGCTACAGAACCTTTCTTGTGTACAGGTATCATGGCTATCCAGCACTCCCATCCTCTTTCGTAAAACAATTGAAACCCTAAAGAGCTGCTGAAATTCATAAGCTCGCTTTTGGAATATTCTGTTACATGTTTCTTTAAAGTGCTTCTAATCTCACGTAAACTGCCATTCTCATTCGGAAAGAGTGTTATATGTCTAACTGGCATTCGTATTCCATTTAAATTCTTCAGTTCAATAACACATCCATCAATATCAAAAGTGTACTGAAGCCAAACATCTCTTTCTGCTTCGTCAACTGTCACGCTTCTTACGAATACCCGTTTATCTCTTTTTAAGAATAACATGGGTGACTCGCTCACAGGATAATACCTTTCGCTAAGTTCATGTTCTCCATCACAGTTTCCGCAAAAGTCTGCTCATCTTCCTCGGTATTCATCTTTAAATAAAAAAAAGTTCCAGTCATATTGATTCAATTTTATATACATTTAAATAAAGCTAACTTTACTTATCTAACATAATGGAAGGTCTCTTTAATCAGTTATATTAAAATGGTTACCCTTTGCAGAAGATGTAAAATCCAGAAAAAAAATTTATATGCTGAAAATTGTACTAACAATATTAAAAGATCCTACTTCACAATGTTGGAAAGCAAAAAAATATGCTCTCATACTCATTAAGTAAAATAAATATGAATAAAGAGTAAAAAACCTGTAGAAAACCAAAGTAAACCCATCGTATACCTGGGTTTCACAATAATATTCACCCTGTATCACGGCCAAGTTTTCCCTGGGTTATACCCGGGTTTAACATGGGTTAAACCCGTGTATATCTTGGGTTATACTCGGGTTTATCATGGGTTAAACCCAGATATATCCTTGATTATACCTGGGTAATACCCAGGTATATCCTGGGTTTAACCCTTGATTATCCTGGGTTAAACCCGGGTATATCTTGGGTTAAACCCAGGTATAACCCGGGTTAAACCCGGGTATACCTAGGGTATACCCGAGTACACTGGTGTGCATACTCAGCATCATTTGAAGTTTACTTAAATGACCTTAATTTCAATCAATATGTTCTTATTGTGTAATTAAAAGGAATATATCCTAATTAACCATTGAAAATACACTTTAAATTACCAGGTACTATTGAAGAACACAAAAAAATATACATAAACTTTGTCCTCTTAAACACCAAAAATTCATTATACTTCCGTCAATTTTTAATGCAAAAATAAGGCAAGATTATGCATTACTTCCTTAAAAAAGATGCCGTTGCTTACTCAAACAATACATGATAATTAGCAATTAAAAAAATCAAATGAAATATTACCTTACATCAAAAAAATCACCCATTAAAAACACAACAGTATATAAACGTCCAAATCGAAAGAAATTCTGCAAGAAAACACCTACTTTCACAATGAAATGATTGACAATCACGTGATAAAATAGGCGGAGTCCCGCAATCCCGCACCCGCAACACGTCAAAGTGCCCTTACCCTAACCCACAGTAACCCTAAACCTAACCCTAACCCTGACCCTAACCCTAACCCTGACCCTGACCCTGACCCAAACCCTAACCCTGACCCTAACCCTAACCCTGACCCTGACCCTAACCCTAACCCTAACCCTGACCCTAACCCTGACCCTGACCCTAACCCTAACCCTAACCCTGATTTTTAGGATTTATCCAGGGTTATCCCTTTAAACTTCATATCTGGCGTTCATATTCGGGTTCTAAGTTAGGGAGATGATGTTAAATAGAATGAATCCTCAACCCTTCCCGAACCCGGAAGTTAAAGGGTCAACCCTGAGTTAACCCTGATTTTTAGGGTCCATTCAGGGTTATCCCTTTCAACTTCATATCTGGTGTTTATATTCGGGTTTTAAGATAACTACATGATGGTTAATTGAATGAACCCTCAACCCTTCCCGAACCCGCAAGTTAAAGGGTCAACCCTGACTTAACCCTGATTTTTGGGATTTATCCAGGGTTATCCCTTTCAACTTCATATCTGGTGTTCATATTCGGGTTCTAAGTTAGGGAGATGATGTTAAATAGAATGAACCCTCAACCCTTCCCGAACCCGGAAGTTAAAGGGTCAACCCTGAGTTAACCCTGATTTTTAGGGTCCATTCAGGGTTATCCCTTTCAACTTCATATCTGGTGTTTATATTCGGGTTTTAAGATGACTACATGATGGTTAATTGAATGAACCCTCAACCCTTCCCGAACCCGCAAGTTAAAGGGTCAACCCTGAGTTAACCCTGATTTTTAGGATTTATCCAGGGTTATCCCTTTCAACTTCATATCTGGTGTTCATATTCGGGTTCTAAGTTAGGGAGATGATGTTAAATCGAATGAACCCTCAACCCTTCCCGAACCCGGAAGTTAAAGGGTCAACCCTGAGTTAACCCTGATTTTTAGGGTCCATTCAGGGTTATTACTTTAAACTTCATATCTGGTGTTTATATTCGGGTTTTAAGATGACTACATGATGGTTAATTGAATGAACCCTCAACCCTTCCCGAACCCGCAAGTTAAAGGGTCAACCCTGACTTAACCCTGATTTTTAGGATTTATCCTGGGTTATCCCTTTAACCTTCATATCCGGTGTTCATATTCGAGTTGTAAGTAAAGGAGATGGTGTTGAATCGAATGAACCCTCAACCCTTCCCGAACCCGGAAGTTAAAGGGTCAACCCTGAGTTAACCCTGATTTTTAGGGTCCATTCAGGGTTATCCCTTTAAACTTCATATCTGGTGTTTATATTTGGGTTGTAATATAAGTAGATGATGTTTAATCGAATGAACGCTTAAACCTTCCCGAACCCGGACTTTAAATGGATGAGTCCGAGTTAACCCTTTCTTGCAGTGTTCATCCAGTTTTATCTCCATAAACCTCATATCTGTTGTTCCGATTGGGGTTGAATGATAGTTATACAAAGTCCATTTGCATGAGTTTTTAAATCTATCCAAACGCGGAAGTGTAAGGAATAACCTTGATGTAGCCCTTTTTTCAGTCTTTCTTTTCTTGTTAATACTTTGTTCATCATTCTTAACTTCATATGTATTGTTGATATTCTTAAGTAATAATAATAGATAATGTTCAATTAAATGAGCCCTAAGAAATCTTAAATCCTTATGTTTTCAGATGTCTTATGTCTTCATATCTGCTTATTGTAATTGATTTTTAATATAATTAATTATCATAACAATTCTCTCCAGAAGCATGAAGTTCAAATTGTCACACAGAGTAAACCCTTATTGTAGAGATCATTCAGGTAATTTACTATCACATAATATCTGGAAAAAGAATTTTTGGACCCAATTTAACAGAAAAGTCAATGCAACCTAAAAATCAAAATTAAATTGTAATCCGAATATTTAATTCATGCACCTTTGCATTTTTTTTGGTTTAAAATAAACAACTATTTCATATAACAATCATTTATTTATTATTTTTCAATCTGTGCTTTGATCATTTTTTTAATATTCCTTATTAAAAAGTACACAGCAATAGATACAATTCAGTGATTATCTTACAATCTTGCTGTCAAATGACAGAATGATCTGACAAAATACGAGAAAAAAATCAATTATGTCCATAATACAAGAACTGAAACAATTCACATTGATTTAGGTCAATTTAAGCCATTCATTTTTAACCTTGTCATTAAACAACCCATCATGAATTACATGTTTGTTGTCTGATTATCTGTTTCGGAAAAGCTACAGAACCTTTCTTGTGTACAGGTATCATGGCTATCCAGCACTCCCATCCTCTTTCGTAAAACAATTGAAACCCTAAAGAGCTGCTGAAATTCATAAGCTCGCTTTTGGAATATTCTGTTACATGTTTCTTTAAAGTGCTTCTAATCTCACGTAAACTGCCATTCTCATTCGGAAAGAGTGTTATATGTCTAACTGGCATTCGTATTCCATTTAAATTCTTCAGTTCAATAACACATCCATCAATATCAAAAGTGTACTGAAGCCAAACATCTCTTTCTGCTTCGTCAACTGTCACGCTTCTTACGAATACCCGTTTATCTCTTTTTAAGAATAACATGGGTGACTCGCTCACAGGATAATACCTTTCGCTAAGTTCATGTTCTCCATCACAGTTTCCGCAAAAGTCTGCTCATCTTCCTCGGTATTCATCTTTAAATAAAAAAAAGTTCCAGTCATATTGATTCAATTTTATATACATTTAAATAAAGCTAACTTTACTTATCTAACATAATGGAAGGTCTCTTTAATCAGTTATATTAAAATGGTTACCCTTTGCAGAAGATGTAAAATCCAGAAAAAAAATTTATATGCTGAAAATTGTACTAACAATATTAAAAGATCCTACTTCACAATGTTGGAAAGCAAAAAAATATGCTCTCATACTCATTAAGTAAAATAAATATGAATAAAGAGTAAAAAACCTGTAGAAAACCAAAGTAAACCCATCGTATACCTGGGTTTCACAATAATATTCACCCTGTATCACGGCCAAGTTTTCCCTGGGTTATACCCGGGTTTAACATGGGTTAAACCCGTGTATATCTTGGGTTATACTCGGGTTTATCATGGGTTAAACCCAGATATATCCTTGATTATACCTGGGTAATACCCAGGTATATCCTGGGTTTAACCCTTGATTATCCTGGGTTAAACCCGGGTATATCTTGGGTTAAACCCAGGTATAACCCGGGTTAAACCCGGGTATACCTAGGGTATACCCGAGTACACTGGTGTGCATACTCAGCATCATTTGAAGTTTACTTAAATGACCTTAATTTCAATCAATATGTTCTTATTGTGTAATTAAAAGGAATATATCCTAATTAACCATTGAAAATACACTTTAAATTACCAGGTACTATTGAAGAACACAAAAAAATATACATAAACTTTGTCCTCTTAAACACCAAAAATTCATTATACTTCCGTCAATTTTTAATGCAAAAATAAGGCAAGATTATGCATTACTTCCTTAAAAAAGATGCCGTTGCTTACTCAAACAATACATGATAATTAGCAATTAAAAAAATCAAATGAAATATTACCTTACATCAAAAAAATCACCCATTAAAAACACAACAGTATATAAACGTCCAAATCGAAAGAAATTCTGCAAGAAAACACCTACTTTCACAATGAAATGATTGACAATCACGTGATAAAATAGGCGGAGTCCCGCAATCCCGCACCCGCAACACGTCAAAGTGCCCTTACCCTAACCCACAGTAACCCTAAACCTAACCCTAACCCTGACCCTAACCCTAACCCTGACCCTGACCCAAACCCTAACCCTGACCCTAACCCTAACCCTGACCCTGACCCTAACCCTAACCCTAACCCTGATTTTTAGGATTTATCCAGGGTTATCCCTTTAAACTTCATATCTGGTGTTCATATTCGGGTTCTAAGTTAGGGAGATGATGTTAAATAGAATGAACCCTCAACCCTTCCCGAACCCGGAAGTTAAAGGGTCAACCCTGAGTTAACCCTGATTTTTAGGGTCCATTCAGGGTTATCCCTTTCAACTTCATATCTGGTGTTTATATTCGGGTTTTAAGATGACTACATGATGGTTAATTGAATGAACCCTCAACCCTTCCCGAACCCGCAAGTTAAAGGGTCAACCCTGACTTAACCCTGATTTTTAGGATTTATCCTGGGTTATCCCTTTAACCTTCATATCCGGTGTTCATATTCGAGTTGTAAGTAAAGGAGATGGTGTTGAATCGAATGAACCCTCAACCCTTCCCGAACCCGGAAGTTAAAGGGTCAACCCTGAGTTAACCCTGATTTTTAGGGTCCATTCAGGGTTATCCCTTTAAACTTCATATCTGGTGTTTATATTTGGGTTGTAATATAAGTAGATGATGTTTAATCGAATGAACGCTTAAACCTTCCCGAACCCGGACTTTAAATGGATGAGTCCGAGTTAACCCTTTCTTGCAGTGTTCATCCAGTTTTATCTCCATAAACCTCATATCTGTTGTTCCGATTGGGGTTGAATGATAGTTATACAAAGTCCATTTGCATGAGTTTTTAAATCTATCCAAACGCGGAAGTGTAAGGAATAACCTTGATGTAGCCCTTTTTTCAGTCTTTCTTTTCTTGTTAATACTTTGTTCATCATTCTTAACTTCATATGTATTGTTGATATTCTTAAGTAATAATAATAGATAATGTTCAATTAAATGAGCCCTAAGAAATCTTAAATCCTTATGTTTTCAGATGTCTTATGTCTTCATATCTGCTTATTGTAATTGATTTTTAATATAATTAATTATCATAACAATTCTCTCCAGAAGCATGAAGTTCAAATTGTCACACAGAGTAAACCCTTATTGTAGAGATCATTCAGGTAATTTACTATCACATAATATCTGGAAAAAGAATTTTTGGACCCAATTTAACAGAAAAGTCAATGCAACCTAAAAATCAAAATTAAATTGTAATCCGAATATTTAATTCATGCACCTTTGCATTTTTTTTGGTTTAAAATAAACAACTATTTCATATAACAATCATTTATTTATTATTTTTCAATCTGTGCTTTGATCATTTTTTTAATATTCCTTATTAAAAAGTACACAGCAATAGATACAATTCAGTGATTATCTTACAATCTTGCTGTCAAATGACAGAATGATCTGACAAAATACGAGAAAAAAATCAATTATGTCCATAATACAAGAACTGAAACAATTCACATTGATTTAGGTCAATTTAAGCCATTCATTTTTAACCTTGTCATTAAACAACCCATCATGAATTACATGTTTGTTGTCTGATTATCTGTTTCGGAAAAGCTACAGAACCTTTCTTGTGTACAGGTATCATGGCTATCCAGCACTCCCATCCTCTTTCGTAAAACAATTGAAACCCTAAAGAGCTGCTGAAATTCATAAGCTCGCTTTTGGAATATTCTGTTACATGTTTCTTTAAAGTGCTTCTAATCTCACGTAAACTGCCATTCTCATTCGGAAAGAGTGTTATATGTCTAACTGGCATTCGTATTCCATTTAAATTCTTCAGTTCAATAACACATCCATCAATATCAAAAGTGTACTGAAGCCAAACATCTCTTTCTGCTTCGTCAACTGTCACGCTTCTTACGAATACCCGTTTATCTCTTTTTAAGAATAACATGGGTGACTCGCTCACAGGATAATACCTTTCGCTAAGTTCATGTTCTCCATCACAGTTTCCGCAAAAGTCTGCTCATCTTCCTCGGTATTCATCTTTAAATAAAAAAAAGTTCCAGTCATATTGATTCAATTTTATATACATTTAAATAAAGCTAACTTTACTTATCTAACATAATGGAAGGTCTCTTTAATCAGTTATATTAAAATGGTTACCCTTTGCAGAAGATGTAAAATCCAGAAAAAAAATTTATATGCTGAAAATTGTACTAACAATATTAAAAGATCCTACTTCACAATGTTGGAAAGCAAAAAAATATGCTCTCATACTCATTAAGTAAAATAAATATGAATAAAGAGTAAAAAACCTGTAGAAAACCAAAGTAAACCCATCGTATACCTGGGTTTCACAATAATATTCACCCTGTATCACGGCCAAGTTTTCCCTGGGTTATACCCGGGTTTAACATGGGTTAAACCCGTGTATATCTTGGGTTATACTCGGGTTTATCATGGGTTAAACCCAGATATATCCTTGATTATACCTGGGTAATACCCAGGTATATCCTGGGTTTAACCCTTGATTATCCTGGGTTAAACCCGGGTATATCTTGGGTTAAACCCAGGTATAACCCGGGTTAAACCCGGGTATACCTAGGGTATACCCGAGTACACTGGTGTGCATACTCAGCATCATTTGAAGTTTACTTAAATGACCTTAATTTCAATCAATATGTTCTTATTGTGTAATTAAAAGGAATATATCCTAATTAACCATTGAAAATACACTTTAAATTACCAGGTACTATTGAAGAACACAAAAAAATATACATAAACTTTGTCCTCTTAAACACCAAAAATTCATTATACTTCCGTCAATTTTTAATGCAAAAATAAGGCAAGATTATGCATTACTTCCTTAAAAAAGATGCCGTTGCTTACTCAAACAATACATGATAATTAGCAATTAAAAAAATCAAATGAAATATTACCTTACATCAAAAAAATCACCCATTAAAAACACAACAGTATATAAACGTCCAAATCGAAAGAAATTCTGCAAGAAAACACCTACTTTCACAATGAAATGATTGACAATCACGTGATAAAATAGGCGGAGTCCCGCAATCCCGCACCCGCAACACGTCAAAGTGCCCTTACCCTAACCCACAGTAACCCTAAACCTAACCCTAACCCTGACCCTAACCCTAACCCTGACCCTGACCCAAACCCTAACCCTGACCCTAACCCTAACCCTGACCCTGACCCTAACCCTAACCCTAACCCTGATTTTTAGGATTTATCCAGGGTTATCCCTTTAAACTTCATATCTGGTGTTCATATTCGGGTTCTAAGTTAGGGAGATGATGTTAAATAGAATGAACCCTCAACCCTTCCCGAACCCGGAAGTTAAAGGGTCAACCCTGAGTTAACCCTGATTTTTAGGGTCCATTCAGGGTTATCCCTTTCAACTTCATATCTGGTGTTTATATTCGGGTTTTAAGATGACTACATGATGGTTAATTGAATGAACCCTCAACCCTTCCCGAACCCGCAAGTTAAAGGGTCAACCCTGAGTTAACCCTGATTTTTAGGATTTATCCAGGGTTATCCCTTTCAACTTCATATCTGGTGTTCATATTCGGGTTCTAAGTTAGGGAGATGATGTTAAATCGAATGAACCCTCAACCCTTCCCGAACCCGGAAGTTAAAGGGTCAACCCTGACTTAACCCTGATTTTTAGGGTCCATTCAGGGTTATTACTTTAAACTTCATATCTGGTGTTTATATTCGGGTTTTAAGATGACTACATGATGGTTAATTGAATGAACCCTCAACCCTTCCCGAACCCGGAAGTTAAAGGGTCAACCCTGACTTAACCCTGATTTTTAGGATTTATCCTGGGTTATCCCTTTAACCTTCATATCCGGTGTTCATATTCGAGTTGTAAGTAAAGGAGATGGTGTTGAATCGAATGAACCCTCAACCCTTCCCGAACCCGGAAGTTAAAGGGTCAACCCTGAGTTAACCCTGATTTTTAGGGTCCATTCAGGGTTATCCCTTTAAACTTCATATCTGGTGTTTATATTTGGGTTGTAATATAAGTAGATGATGTTTAATCGAATGAACGCTTAAACCTTCCCGAACCCGGACTTTAAATGGATGAGTCCGAGTTAACCCTTTCTTGCAGTGTTCATCCAGTTTTATATCCATAAACCTCATATCTGTTGTTCCGATTGGGGTTGAATGATAGTTATACAAAGTCCATTTGCATGAGTTTTTAAATCTATCCAAACGCGGAAGTGTAAGGAATAACCTTGATGTAGCCCTTTTTTCAGTCTTTCTTTTCTTGTTAATACTTTGTTCATCATTCTTAACTTCATATGTATTGTTGATATTCTTAAGTAATAATAATAGATAATGTTCAATTAAATGAGCCCTAAGAAATCTTAAATCCTTATGTTTTCAGATGTCTTATGTCTTCATATCTGCTTATTGTAATTGATTTTTAATATAATTAATTATCATAACAATTCTCTCCAGAAGCATGAAGTTCAAATTGTCACACAGAGTAAACCCTTATTGTAGAGATCATTCAGGTAATTTACTATCACATAATATCTGGAAAAAGAATTTTTGGACCCAATTTAACAGAAAAGTCAATGCAACCTAAAAATCAAAATTAAATTGTAATCCGAATATTTAATTCATGCACCTTTGCATTTTTTTTGGTTTAAAATAAACAACTATTTCATATAACAATCATTTATTTATTATTTTTCAATCTGTGCTTTGATCATTTTTTTAATATTCCTTATTAAAAAGTACACAGCAATAGATACAATTCAGTGATTATCTTACAATCTTGCTGTCAAATGACAGAATGATCTGACAAAATACGAGAAAAAAATCAATTATGTCCATAATACAAGAACTGAAACAATTCACATTGATTTAGGTCAATTTAAGCCATTCATTTTTAACCTTGTCATTAAACAACCCATCATGAATTACATGTTTGTTGTCTGATTATCTGTTTCGGAAAAGCTACAGAACCTTTCTTGTGTACAGGTATCATGGCTATCCAGCACTCCCATCCTCTTTCGTAAAACAATTGAAACCCTAAAGAGCTGCTGAAATTCATAAGCTCGCTTTTGGAATATTCTGTTACATGTTTCTTTAAAGTGCTTCTAATCTCACGTAAACTGCCATTCTCATTCGGAAAGAGTGTTATATGTCTAACTGGCATTCGTATTCCATTTAAATTCTTCAGTTCAATAACACATCCATCAATATCAAAAGTGTACTGAAGCCAAACATCTCTTTCTGCTTCGTCAACTGTCACGCTTCTTACGAATACCCGTTTATCTCTTTTTAAGAATAACATGGGTGACTCGCTCACAGGATAATACCTTTCGCTAAGTTCATGTTCTCCATCACAGTTTCCGCAAAAGTCTGCTCATCTTCCTCGGTATTCATCTTTAAATAAAAAAAAGTTCCAGTCATATTGATTCAATTTTATATACATTTAAATAAAGCTAACTTTACTTATCTAACATAATGGAAGGTCTCTTTAATCAGTTATATTAAAATGGTTACCCTTTGCAGAAGATGTAAAATCCAGAAAAAAAATTTATATGCTGAAAATTGTACTAACAATATTAAAAGATCCTACTTCACAATGTTGGAAAGCAAAAAAATATGCTCTCATACTCATTAAGTAAAATAAATATGAATAAAGAGTAAAAAACCTGTAGAAAACCAAAGTAAACCCATCGTATACCTGGGTTTCACAATAATATTCACCCTGTATCACGGCCAAGTTTTCCCTGGGTTATACCCGGGTTTAACATGGGTTAAACCCGTGTATATCTTAGGTTATACTCGGGTTTATCATGGGTTAAACCCAGATATATCCTTGATTATACCTGGGTAATACCCAGGTATATCCTGGGTTTAACCCTTGATTATCCTGGGTTAAACCCGGGTATATCTTGGGTTAAACCCAGGTATAACCCGGGTTAAACCCGGGTATACCTAGGGTATACCCGAGTACACTGGTGTGCATACTCAGCATCATTTGAAGTTTACTTAAATGACCTTAATTTCAATCAATATGTTCTTATTGTGTAATTAAAAGGAATATATCCTAATTAACCATTGAAAATACACTTTAAATTACCAGGTACTATTGAAGAACACAAAAAAATATACATAAACTTTGTCCTCTTAAACACCAAAAATTCATTATACTTCCGTCAATTTTTAATGCAAAAATAAGGCAAGATTATGCATTACTTCCTTAAAAAAGATGCCGTTGCTTACTCAAACAATACATGATAATTAGCAATTAAAAAAATCAAATGAAATATTACCTTACATCAAAAAAATCACCCATTAAAAACACAACAGTATATAAACGTCCAAATCGAAAGAAATTCTGCAAGAAAACACCTACTTTCACAATGAAATGATTGACAATCACGTGATAAAATAGGCGGAGTCCCGCAATCCCGCACCCGCAACACGTCAAAGTGCCCTTACCCTAACCCACAGTAACCCTAAACCTAACCCTAACCCTGACCCTAACCCTAACCCTAACCCTGACCCTGACCCAAACCCTAACCCTGACCCTAACCCTAACCCTGACCCTGACCCTAACCCTAATTAGCGTCGCAGGACAACTTTTGTAACTTATAGTTTGGCCCTCGGGGGTTAGGTCTTATTTTCCTTTGGGGGTCTTGAGTGTACGTTTTTGCACCTATTGTAACGTTATTTGACGTTGTTCACGTGATTTTTCTTTCTAGGAATAGTGTTCTGGACGATCCTTTCAAAAAGGACAAAAATGTAACTTAAACTTTTGGTCCACCTTTTTAAAGGGGGTTAGAAAAAAAACCTATGGGTTTAGAGTGGTAGCCAAACCCCCTGGGGGTTCACACCAAAACGCCCTCTAACCCCCAGCAAGAAAAAACGGTGAAAAATACCGAGTGAAAAAAAAAGTCAGGTTGGGTACACCTTTCACCCCACATGCTGCCCAAAGTTAGGGTTATTTAGTTTAAGCTCAATAACTTGGTTATTTCTGCACGGATTGAATTCAAATTTGGCACAAATGTGTAAAAGTGACCTCTGCCTGCCCTCCTGGTTTTATTTTTGAATTATTTATGGAATTTTTTGAAAAAAATGAGATTTTCTAAATTTTGGGATTAAGTTACAAAAGGACAGAAATCGCCTAACCACGGGGTCTGTATTCGGCTTATATTAAGTGATATCAACAATATCTTGATATCAGCAGGTAGATATCAACGAGATCTACAATGGTAGCCTGATAAATCGTATCAATAAGCCGGAGTTAAAGAACTGTGTAGGTTTTAAGTTTGTCCTTTTGTAACTTAATCAAATTAATCATATAAAGAGGAAATGGTCCACCCCTGGTTTTGTGTTAAGATCACGTTTTTAAGAAAAAATATGCATGGTAGATTGTTAAACTCATTCAATTAGTAAATGGTAGCATAATTAATTCCAAAAATCTGGCCTATTTTTTGGTAAATGCTGTCTGAAATGTTTGTCCTTTTGTAACTTAATTCTGACAATTTTCTTTTCAGGTCTCCTCCAAGTTTATTTATACGACCTGGAAGGCCATAATTTGAAAATGACTTGTAAAGAACATAACAATCAATAGTAGTTACAAAGAAAACCTCCACCAGGCACTGATTCTGCTCTGCTCTCTTGTAGTCTGTTTCTGCAAAATATGTCTAAGTTCCGCTTGTCCTTTTGTAACTTATTCTATCCTAACCCTACAAAGAGCAAATGGTCTACCTCGAAGATTAGGTGGAAAACAACGGGGTTACTTTGTATTTGCTTCTTAGATAAAAAAGGATCAATAAAAATTCGTTGTTAGCTTGTTTTTTCCATTAAAAACATGAACATTGCTTCTAGAAATGAAATCTATTTTCATGTCCTTTTGTAACTTAATCCATTTATTACTTAGTAAATCGGACAAACACACCTTCTGTTAAATATAATGCATAGTATAGGGGGTCTAAAACTCAAAGAAACGATCAAACCTTTATTATTTTCATGATTTATTAATTGTTTGAGAGTATTAAAGAGAATGCGATAAAGAAAATCCTAAGTTTTCACCTCTATAAATTTTTAAGGTTGTTTCAGTGAGTGTATTTTCCGAAAATTTCTGTTAAATTAACTGAATAGTATAGGGTGTCAAAAACATTAAAAAACGAATAAACTTTTATTTTCTGCATGATTAATTCTTTGTTTTAGAGTATTAAAGAGAATATGACTGAAATAAAGTTCAACTTTGACCCCAAAAATTTTTTACGGCTGCTTGAGTAAGTGCATTTTTCGACAATTTCTGTTAAATATACTACATAGTCTAGGGGGTCTAGAACTTTAAGGAACCATCAAAGCTTTATTATTTTCATGATTAAATCTTTGTTAGGGAGTACTAAAGAAAATAGGATAAAGAAATTCCCTTGTTTTGATCTCTAAAAATTTTTAAGGCTGTTTGAGTGAGTGCATTTTTCGACAATTTCTGTTAAATATACTATACAGTATAGGGGGTCTAGAACTTTAAGGAACCCATAAACTTTTATTTTCTGCATAATTATATCTTTGTTTTAGAATAATAAAGAGAATATGACTGAAATAAACCCTAACCCTGACCCCAAAATTTTTTTACGGCTGCTTCAGTAAGTGCATTTTTCGACATTTTCTGATAAATATACTACATAGTATAGGGGGTCTACAACTTTAAGGAACCATCAAAGCTTTATTATTTTCATGATTTATTCTCTGTTAGGGAGTATTAAAGAAAATAGGATAAAGAATTTCCCTTGTTTTGATCTCTAAATATTTTTAAGGCTGTTTGAGTGAGTGCATTTTTCGACAATTTCTGTTAAATTTCCTGAATAGAGTAGGGGGTCTAAAACTTTAAAGAACCCATAAACTTTTATTTTCTGCATGATTAATTCTTTGTTTTAATGTATTAATGAGAATATGACTGAAATAAACCCTAACTTTGACCAACAAAACTTTTTACGGCTGCTTGAGTATGTGCATTTTTCGACATTTTCTGTTAAATATACTACATAGTCTAGGGGGTCTAGAACATTAAGGAACCATCAAAGCTTTATTATTTTCATGATTTATTCTTGCTAGGGAGTGTTAAAGAAAATAAGATAAAGAAATTCCCTTGTTTTGATCTCTAAAAATTTTTAAGGCTGTTTGAGTGAGTGCATTTTTCGACAATTTCTGTTAAATTTACTGGATAGTGTAGGGGGTCTAAAACTTTAAAGAACCCATAAACTTTTATTTTCTGCATGATTAATTCTTTGTTTTAATGTATTAAAGAGAATATGACTGAAATAAACCCTAACTCTGACCAACAAAACTTTTTACAGCTGCTTGAGTATGTGCATTTTTCAACAATTTCTGTTAAATATACTACATAGTATAGGGGGTCTACAACTTTAAGGAACCATCAAAGCTTTATTATTTTCATGATTAAATCTTTGTTAGGGAGTATTAAAGAAAATAGGATAAAGAAATTCCCTTGTTTTGAACTCTAAAAATTTTTAAGGCTGTTTGAGTGAGTGCATTTTTCGACAATTTCTGTTAAATTTACTGAATAGTATAGGGGGTCTAAAACTTTAAAGAACCCATAAACTTTTATTTTCTGCATGATTAATTCTTTGTTTTAATGTATTAAAGAGAATATGACTGAAATAAACCCTAACTCTGACCAACAAAACCTTTTACGGCTGCTTGAGTATGTGCATTTTTCGACAATTTCTGTTAAATATACTATATAGTCTAGGGGGTCTAGAACTTTAAGGAACCATCAAAGCTTTATTATTTTCATGATTTTTTCTTTGTTAGGGAGTGTTAAAGAAAATAAGATAAAGAAATTCCCTTGTTTTGATCTCTAAAAATTTTTAAGGCTGTTTGAGTGAGTGCATTTTTCGACAATTTCTGTTAAATTTACTGAATAGAGTAGGGGGTCTAAAACTTTAAAGAACCAATAAACTTTTATTTTCTGCATGATTTATTCTTTGTATTGTAGTATTAAAGAGAATATGAGAAAGAAAATCCCTAGTTTTTACCTCTAAAATTTTTTACGACTGTTTGAGTAAGTACATTTTTCGACAATTTCTGTGAAATAAACAGCATAGTATAGGGGGTCTCAAACTTTTTAAAACCATCAAACTTTTATTTTCTGCTTGATTTATTCTTTGAATTAAATCATTAAAGAGAATTTGACTAAGAAGAACTCTAACCCTTACCCCCATAAATTTTTAAGGCTGCCTGAGTAAGTACATTTTTCGACAATTTCTGTGAAATATAATGCATAGTATAGGGGGTCTAAAATCTTTAAAAAACAATAAACTTTTATTTTCTGCATGATTTATTCTTTGTATTGTAGTATTAAAGAGAATAGGAGAAAGAAAATCCCTAGTTTTGACCTCTAAAAATTTTTAAGACTGTTTGAGTAAGTACATTTTTCGACAATTTCTGTGAAATATACAGCATAGTATAGGGGGTCTCAAACTTTTTAAAACCATTAAACTTTTATTTTCTGCTTGATTTATTCTTTAAATTAAAGTATTAAAGAGAATTTGACTAAGAAAAACTCTATCCCTTACCCCCAAAAATTTTTACGGCTGCCTGAGTAAGTACATTTTTCGACAATTTCTGTGAAATATAGTGCATAGTATAGGGGGTCTAAAATCTTAAAAAACCAATAAAATTTTATTTTCTGCATGATTTATTCTTTGTATTGTAGTATTGAAGAGAATATGAGAAAGAAAATCACTGGTTTTGACCTCTAAAAATTTTTATGACTGTTTGAGTAAGTGCATTTTTCCACAATTTCTGTGAAATATACAGCATAGTATAGGGGGTCTCAAACTTTTTAAAACCATCAAACTTTTATTTTCTGCTTGATTTATTCTTTGAATTAAAGTATTAAAGAGAATTTGACTAAGAAGAACTCTAACCCTTACCGCCAAAAATTTTTACGGCTGCCTGAGTAAGTACATTTTTCGACAATTTCTGTGAAATATAGTGCATAGTATAGGGGGTCTAAAATCTTTAAAAAACAATAAAATTTTATTTTCTGCATGATTTATTCTTTGTATTGTAGTATTAAAGAGAATAGGAGAAAGAAAATCCCTAGTTTTTACCTCTAAAAATTTTTAAGACTGTTTGAGTAAGTACATTTTTCGACAATTTCTGTGAAATATACAGCATAGTATAGGGGGTCTCAAACTTTTTAAAAACATTAAACTTTTATTTTCTGCTTGATTTATTCTTTGAATTAAAGCATTAAAGAGAATTTGACTAAGAAAAACTCTATCCCTTACCCCCAAAAATTTTTACGGCTGCCTGAGTAAGTACATTTTTCGACAATTTCTGTGAAATATAGTGCATAGTATAGGGGGTCTAAAATCTTAAAAAAACAATAAAATTTTATTTTCTGCATGATTTATTCTTTGTATTGTAGTATTGAAGAGAATATGTGAAAGAAAATCACTGGTTCTGACCTCTAAAAATTTTTATGACTGTTTGAGTAAGTACATTTTTCCACAATTTCTGTGAAATATACAGCATAGTATAGGGGGTCTCAAACTTTTTAAAACCATCAAACTTTTATTTTCTGCTTGATTTATTCTTTGAATTAAAGTATTAAAGAGAATTTGACTAAGAAGAACTCTAACCCTTACCCCCAAAAATTTTTACGGCTGCCTGAGTAAGTACATTTTTCGACAATTTCTGTTAAATATAGTGCATAGTATAGGGGGTCTAAAATCTTTAAAAAACAATAAACTTTTATTTTCTGCATGATTTATTCTTTGTATTGTAGTATTAAAGAGAATATGAGAAAGAAAATCCCTAGTTTTTACCTCTAAAAATTTTTAAGACTGTACATTTTTCGACAATTTCTGTGAAATATACAGCATAGTATAGGGGGTCTCAAACTTTTTAAAAACATTAAACTTTTATTTTCTGCTTGATTTATTCTTTGAATTAAAGCATTAAAGAGAATTTGACTAAGAAAAACTCTATCCCTTACCCCCAAAAATTTTTACGGCTGCCTGAGTAAGTACATTTTTCGACAATTTCTGTGAAATATAATGCATAGTATAGGGGGTCTAAAATCTTTAAAAAACAATAAAATTTTATTTTCTGCATGATTTATTCTTTGTATTGTAGTATTAAAGAGAATATGAGAAAGGATATCCCTAGTTTTGACCTCTAAAAATTTTTAAGACTGTTTGAGTAAGTACATTTTTCGACAATTTCTGTGAAATATACAGCATAGTATAGGGGGTCTCAAACTTTTTAAAAACATTAATCTTTTATTTTCTGCTTGATTTATTCTTTAAATTAAAGTATTAAAGAGAATTTGACTAAGAAAAACTCTATCCCTTACCCCCAAAAATATTTACGGCTGCCTGAGTAAGTACATTTTTCGACAATTTCTATGAAATATAATGCATAGTATAGGGGGTCTAAAATCTTTAAAAAACCAATAAACTTTTATTTTCTGCATGATTTATTCTTTGTATTGTAGTATTAAAGAGAATAGGAGAAAGAAAATCCCTAGTTTTGACCTCTAAAAATTTTTAAGACTGTTTGAGTAAGTACATTTTTCGACAATTTCTGTGAAATATACAGCATAGTATAGGGGGTCTCAAACTTTTTAAAACCATTAAACTTTTATTTTCTGCTTGATTTATTCTTTAAATTAAAGTATTAAAGAGAATTTGACTAAGAAGAACTCTAACCCTTACCCCCAAAAATTTTTACGGCTGCCTGAGTAAGTACATTTTTCGACAATTTCTGTTAAATATAGTGCATAGTATAGGGGGTCTAAAATCTTTAAAAAACAATAAACTTTTATTTTCTGCATGATTTATTCTTTGTATTGTAGTATTAAAGAGAATAGGAGAAAGAAAATCCCTAGTTTTTACCTCTAAAAATTTTTAAGAACTGTTTGAGTAAGTACATTTTTCGACAATTTCTGTGAAATATACAGCATAGTATAGGGGGTCTCAAACTTTTTAAAAACATTAAACTTTTATTTTCTGCTTGATTTATTCTTTGAATTAAAGCATTAAAGAGAATTTGACTAAGAAAAACTCTATCCCTTACCCCCAAAAATTTTTACGGCTGCCTGAGTAAGTACATTTTTCGACAATTTCTGTGAAATATAATGCATAGTATAGGGGGTCTAAAATCTTAAAAAAACAATAAAATTTTATTTTCTGCATGATTTATTCTTTGTATTGTAGTATTAAAGAGAATATGAGAAAGAATATCCCTAGTTTTTACCTCTAAAAATTTTTAAGACTGTTTGAGTAAGTACATTTTTCGACAATTTCTGTGAAATATACAGCATAGTATAGGGGGTCTCAAACTTTTTAAAAACATTAATCTTTTATTTTCTGCTTGATTTATTCTTTAAATTAAAGTATTAAAGAGAATTTGACTAAGAAAAACTCTATCCCTTACCCCCAAAAATTTTTACGGCTGCCTGAGTAAGTACATTTTTCGACAATTTCTGTTAAATATAGTGCATAGTATAGGGGGTCTAAAATCTTTAAAAAACAATAAACTTTTATTTTCTGCATGATTTATTCTTTGTATTGTAGTATTAAAGAGAATAGGAGAAAGAAAATCCCTAGTTTTTACCTCTAAAAATTTTTAAGACTGTTTGAGTAAGTACATTTTTCGACAATTTCTGTGAAATATACAGCATAGTATAGGGGGTCTCAAACTTTTTAAAAACATTAAACTTTTATTTTCTGCTTGATTTATTCTTTGAATTAAAGCATTAAAGAGAATTTGACTAAGAAAAACTCTATCCCTTACCCCCAGAAATTTTTACGGCTGCCTGAGCAAGTACATTTTTCGACAATTTCTGTGAAATATAGTGCATAGTATAGGGGGTCTAAAATCTTTAAAAAACAATAAAATTTTATTTTCTGCATGATTTATTCTTTGTAGTGTAGTATTAAAGAGAATATGAGAAAGGATATCCCTAGTTTTGACCTCTAAAAATTTTTAAGACTGTTTGAGTAAGTACATTTTTCGACAATTTCTGTGAAATATACAGCATAGTATAGGAGGTCTCAAACTTTTTAAAAACATTAATCTTTTATTTTCTGCTTGATTTATTCTTTAAATTAAAGTATTAAAGAGAATTTGACTAAGAAAAACTCTATCCCTTACCCCCCAAAATATTTACGGCTGCCTGAGTAAGTACATTTTTCGACAATTTCTGTGAAATATAATGCATAGTATAGGGGGTCTAAAATCTTTAAAAAACAATAAACTTTTATTTTCTGCATGATTTATTCTTTGTATTGTAGTATTAAAGAGAATAGGAGAAAGAAAATCCCTAGTTTTGACCTCTAAAAATTTTTAAGACTGTTTGAGTAAGTACATTTTTCGACAATTTCTGTGAAATATACAGCATAGTATAGGGGGTCTCAAACTTTTTAAAACCATTAAACTTTTATTTTCTGCTTGATTTATTCTTTAAATTAAAGTATTAAAGAGAATTTGACTAAGAAAAACTCTATCCCTTACCCCCAAAAATTTTTACGGCTGCCTGAGTAAGTACATTTTTCGACAATTTCTGTGAAATATAGTGCATAGTATAGGGGGTCTAAAATCTTAAAAAACCAATAAAATTTTATTTTCTGCATGATTTATTCTTTGTATTGTAGTATTGAAGAGAATATGAGAAAGAAAATCCCTGGTTTTGACCTCTAAAAATTTTTATGACTGTTTGAGTAAGTGCATTTTTCCACAATTTCTGTGAAATACACAGCATAGTATAGGGGGTCTCAAACTTTTTAAAACCATCAAACTTTTATTTTCTGCTTGATTTATTCTTTGAATTAAAGTATTAAAGAGAATTTGACTAAGAAGAACTCTAACCCTTACCCCCAAAAATTTTTACGGCTGCCTGAGTAAGTACATTTTTCGACAATTTCTGTGAAATATAGTGCATAGTATAGGGGGTCTAAAATCTTTAAAAAACAATAAACTTTTATTTTCTGCATGATTTATTCTTTGTATTGTAGTATTAAAGAGAATATGAGAAAGGAGATCCCTAGTTTTTACCTCTAAAAATTTTTAAGACTGTTTGAGTAAGTACATTTTTCGACAATTTCTGTGAAATATACAGCATAGTATAGGGGGTCTCAAACTTTTTTAAAACATTAAACTTTTATTTTCTGCTTGATTTATTCTTTGAATTAAAGCATTAAAGAGAATTTGACTAAGAAGAACTCTATCCCTTACCCCCAAAAATTTTTACGGCTGCCTGAGTAAGTACATTTTTCGACAATTTCTGTGAAATATAGTGCATAGTATAGGGGGTCTAAAATCTTAAAAAAACAATAAACTTTTATTTTCTGCATGATTTATTCTTTGTATTGTAGAATTAAAGGGAATATGAGAAAGAAAATCCCTAGTTTTTACCTCTAAAAATTTTTACGCCTGTTTGAATAAGTACATTTTTCGACAATTTCTGTGAAATATACAGCATAGTATAGGGGGTCTCAAACTTTTTAAAAACATTAATCTTTTATTTTCTGTTTGATTTATTCTTTAAATTAAAGCATTAAAGAGAATTTGACTAAGAAGAACTCTAACCCTTACCCCCAAAAATTTTTACGGCTGCCTGAGTAAGTACATTTTTCGACATTTTCTGTTAAATATACTACATAGTCTAGGGGGTCTAGAACATTAAGGAACCATCAAAGCTTTATTATTTTCATGATTTATTCTTGCTAGGGAGTGTTAAAGAAAATAAGATAAAGAAATTCCCTTGTTTTGATCTCTAAAAATTTTTAAGGCTGTTTGAGTGAGTGCATTTTTCGACAATTTCTGTTAAATTTACTGGATAGTGTAGGGGGTCTAAAACTTTAAAGAACCCATAAACTTTTATTTTCTGCATGATTAATTCTTTGTTTTAATGTATTAAAGAGAATATGACTGAAATAAACCCTAACTCTGACCAACAAAACTTTTTACAGCTGCTTGAGTATGTGCATTTTTCAACAATTTCTGTTAAATATACTACATAGTATAGGGGGTCTACAACTTTAAGGAACCATCAAAGCTTTATTATTTTCATGATTAAATCTTTGTTAGGGAGTATTAAAGAAAATAGGATAAAGAAATTCCCTTGTTTTGAACTCTAAAAATTTTTAAGGCTGTTTGAGTGAGTGCATTTTTCGACAATTTCTGTTAAATTTACTGAATAGTATAGGGGGTCTAAAACTTTAAAGAACCCATAAACTTTTATTTTCTGCATGATTAATTCTTTGTTTTAATGTATTAAAGAGAATATGACTGAAATAAACCCTAACTCTGACCAACAAAACCTTTTACGGCTGCTTGAGTATGTGCATTTTTCGACAATTTCTGTTAAATATACTATATAGTCTAGGGGGTCTAGAACTTTAAGGAACCATCAAAGCTTTATTATTTTCATGATTTTTTCTTTGTTAGGGAGTGTTAAAGAAAATAAGATAAAGAAATTCCCTTGTTTTGATCTCTAAAAATTTTTAAGGCTGTTTGAGTGAGTGCATTTTTCGACAATTTCTGTTAAATTTACTGAATAGAGTAGGGGGTCTAAAACTTTAAAGAACCAATAAACTTTTATTTTCTGCATGATTTATTCTTTGTATTGTAGTATTAAAGAGAATATGAGAAAGAAAATCCCTAGTTTTTACCTCTAAAAATTTTTACGACTGTTTGAGTAAGTACATTTTTCGACAATTTCTGTGAAATAAACAGCATAGTATAGGGGGTCTCAAACTTTTTAAAACCATCAAACTTTTATTTTCTGCTTGATTTATTCTTTGAATTAAATCATTAAAGAGAATTTGACTAAGAAGAACTCTAACCCTTACCCCCATAAATTTTTAAGGCTGCCTGAGTAAGTACATTTTTCGACAATTTCTGTGAAATATAATGCATAGTATAGGGGGTCTAAAATCTTTAAAAAACAATAAACTTTTATTTTCTGCATGATTTATTCTTTGTATTGTAGTATTAAAGAGAATAGGAGAAAGAAAATCCCTAGTTTTGACCTCTAAAAATTTTTAAGACTGTTTGAGTAAGTACATTTTTCGACAATTTCTGTGAAATATACAGCATAGTATAGGGGGTCTCAAACTTTTTAAAACCATTAAACTTTTATTTTCTGCTTGATTTATTCTTTAAATTAAAGTATTAAAGAGAATTTGACTAAGAAAAACTCTATCCCTTACCCCCAAAAATTTTTACGGCTGCCTGAGTAAGTACATTTTTCGACAATTTCTGTGAAATATAGTGCATAGTATAGGGGGTCTAAAATCTTAAAAAACCAATAAAATTTTATTTTCTGCATGATTTATTCTTTGTATTGTAGTATTGAAGAGAATATGAGAAAGAAAATCACTGGTTTTGACCTCTAAAAATTTTTATGACTGTTTGAGTAAGTGCATTTTTCCACAATTTCTGTGAAATATACAGCATAGTATAGGGGGTCTCAAACTTTTTAAAACCATCAAACTTTTATTTTCTGCTTGATTTATTCTTTGAATTAAAGTATTAAAGAGAATTTGACTAAGAAGAACTCTAACCCTTACCCCCAAAAATTTTTACGGCTGCCTGAGTAAGTACATTTTTCGACAATTTCTGTGAAATATAGTGCATAGTATAGGGGGTCTAAAATCTTTAAAAAACAATAAAATTTTATTTTCTGCATGATTTATTCTTTGTATTGTAGTATTAAAGAGAATAGGAGAAAGAAAATCCCTAGTTTTGACCTCTAAAAATTTTTAAGACTGTTTGAGTAAGTACATTTTTCGACAATTTCTGTGAAATATACAGCATAGTATAGGGGGTCTCAAACTTTTTAAAAACATTAAACTTTTATTTTCTGCTTGATTTATTCTTTGAATTAAAGCATTAAAGAGAATTTGACTAAGAAAAACTCTATCCCTTACCCCCAAAAATTTTTACGGCTGCCTGAGTAAGTACATTTTTCGACAATTTCTGTGAAATATAGTGCATAGTATAGGGGGTCTAAAATCTTAAAAAACCAATAAAATTTTATTTTCTGCATGATTTATTCTTTGTATTGTAGTATTGAAGAGAATATGTGAAAGAAAATCACTGGTTCTGACCTCTAAAAATTTTTATGACTGTTTGAGTAAGTACATTTTTCCACAATTTCTGTGAAATATACAGCATAGTATAGGGGGTCTCAAACTTTTTAAAGCCATCAAACTTTTATTTTCTGCTTGATTTATTCTTTGAATTAAAGTATTAAAGAGAATTTGACTTAGAAGAACTCTAACCCTTACCCCCAAAAATTTTTACGGCTGCCTGAGTAAGTACATTTTTCGACAATTTCTGTTAAATATAGTGCATAGTATAGGGGGTCTAAAATCTTTAAAAAACAATAAACTTTTATTTTCTGCATGATTTATTCTTTGTATTGTAGTATTAAAGAGAATATGAGAAAGAAAATCCCTAGTTTTTACCTCTAAAAATTTTTAAGACTGTACATTTTTCGACAATTTCTGTGAAATATACAGCATAGTATAGGGGGTCTCAAACTTTTTAAAAACATTAAACTTTTATTTTCTGCTTGATTTATTCTTTGAATTAAAGCATTAAAGAGAATTTGACTAAGAAAAACTCTATCCCTTACCCCCAAAAATTTTTACGGCTGCCTGAGTAAGTACATTTTTCGACAATTTCTGTGAAATATAATGCATAGTATAGGGGGTCTAAAATCTTTAAAAAACAATAAACTTTTATTTTCTGCATGATTTATTCTTTGTATTGTAGTATTAAAGAGAATAGGAGAAAGAAAATCCCTAGTTTTGACCTCTAAAAATTTTTAAGACTGTTTGAGTAAGTACATTTTTCAACAATTTCTGTGAAATATACAGCATAGTATAGGGGGTCTCAAACTTTTTAAAACCATTAAACTTTTATTTTCTGCTTGATTTATTCTTTAAATTAAAGTATTAAAGAGAATTTGACTAAGAAAAACTCTATCCCTTACCCCCAAAAATTTTTACGGCTGCCTGAGTAAGTACATTTTTCGACAATTTCTGTGAAATATAGTGCATAGTATAGGGGGTCTAAAATCTTAAAAAACCAATAAAATTTTATTTTCTGCATGATTTATTCTTTGTATTGTAGTATTGAAGAGAATATGAGAAAGAAAATCCCTGGTTTTGACCTCTAAAAATTTTTATGACTGTTTGAGTAAGTGCATTTTTCCACAATTTCTGTGAAATACACAGCATAGTATAGGGGGTCTCAAACTTTTTAAAACCATCAAACTTTTATTTTCTGCTTGATTTATTCTTTGAATTAAAGTATTAAAGAGAATTTGACTAAGAAGAACTCTAACCCTTACCCCCAAAAATTTTTACGGCTGCCTGAGTAAGTACATTTTTCGACAATTTCTGTGAAATATAGTGCATAGTATAGGGGGTCTAAAATCTTTAAAAAACAATAAACTTTTATTTTCTGCATGATTTATTCTTTGTATTGTAGTATTAAAGAGAATATGAGAAAGGAAATCCCTAGTTTTTACCTCTAAAAATTTTTAAGACTGTTTGAGTAAGTACATTTTTCGACAATTTCTGTGAAATATACAGCATAGTATAGGGGGTCTCAAACTTTTTAAAAACATTAAACTTTTATTTTCTGCTTGATTTATTCTTTGAATTAAAGCATTAAAGAGAATTTGACTAAGAAGAACTCTATCCCTTACCCCCAAAAATTTTAACGGCTGCCTGAGTAAGTACATTTTTCGACAATTTCTGTGAAATATAGTGCATAGTATAGGGGGTCTAAAATCTTAAAAAAACAATAAACTTTTATTTTCTGCATGATTTATTCTTTGTATTGTAGAATTAAAGAGAATATGAGAAAGAAAATCCCTAGTTTTTACCTCTAAAAATTTTTACGCCTGTTTGAATAAGTACATTTTTCGACAATTTCTGTGAAATATACAGCATAGTATAGGGGGTCTCAAACTTTTTAAAAACATTAATCTTTTATTTTCTGTTTGATTTATTCTTTAAATTAAAGCATTAAAGAGAATTTGACTAAGAAGAACTCTAACCCTTACCCCCAAAAATTTTTACGGCTGCCTGAGTAAGTACATTTTTCGACAATTTCTGTGAAATATAGTGCATAGTATAGGGGGTCTAAAATCTTAAAAAAACAATAAACTTTTATTTTCTGCATGATTTATTCTTTGTATTGTAGTATTAAAGAGAATAGGAGAAAGAAAATCCCTAGTTTTGACCTCTAAAAATTTTTACGACTGTTTGAGTAAGTACATTTTTCGACAATTTCTGTGAAATATACAGCATAGTATAGGGAGTCTCAAACTTTTTAAAACCATTAAACTTTTATTTTCTGCTTGATTTATTCTTTGAATTAAAGTATTAAAGAGAATTTTACCAAGAAAAACTCTAACCCTTACCCCCAAAAATTTTTACGGCTGCTTCAGTAAGTACATTTTTGACAATTTCTGTGAGATATACAGCATAGTATGGGGGGTCCAAAATCTTAGAAAACCAATAAAATTTTATTTTCTGCATGATTTATTCTTTGTATTGTAGTATTAAAGAGAATATGAGAAAGAAAATCCCTAGTTTTTACCTCTAAAAATTTTTACGACTGTTTGAGTAAGTTCGTATACATTTTTCAACAATTTCTGTGATATATACAGAATAGTGAATGGAGTCTTACAATTTGAAAAACCATTTTACTTTTATTTTTTGCTTGATTAATTCCTCATATTAGAGTATTCAAGAAAATTTGACCTAAAAAATACCTGGGTTTTACCTCTAAACATTTTTATGGCTGCTTGAGTAAATGCATTTTTTCGATATTGATTATTGATGAAACAGACAAACACACATTCAGCTGCTAATGAGAACACTCATAACCAAAATAACATTTCAGTTTTTAACTCTTGCACAAACTCACACGTGTGTGTCAGCCAAATTTCACTCTAATTCTCAGATTTTATAGTCTAGAGTATTCCGGAAATAAATACATCATATATATTGGTTTTCCTTCTTCATTTATAGTGTTTGTTCCTGTTCCAAAGGATGTCGAATTTCTTCTAAGTTTTTGGGATTTTTCGAATGATTTATGGTGGGATTTTAGCTTTATTCAGTGTTTGGAAGTACAGGAGTTATCAGTGAGTGAAGATATATATGTGAGGAGCTGCTAACACATCAAGTTCTTCTGCTAACACATGTAAATAGAGGAAATTCGATCGACCAGCACATTTATAATGAAAATGACTGTTATTCCATGCTTTAAACTTCATCAACCACAGAGAACTGTAAGTATCATAGTTTTTACATATGAGGCATCTCTCTGTGACATAGACACACTCATTTCAGACCCCCTTGATGAGGAATATTTGGGAATATATTTGACAGAACACATAAAATGAAGCTTTTTAGACTTACATCAGTTGATCCCTTCCAGCATGCTTACTACAAGTGTGAATAGTCTTAGAACAACAAAACAGAGATATAAACACCATGAATATCAGAGATAAACTTTCAGTTAACATTTTTGGACCTCCAGAGGAGAAGTTTTAAAGATATTCTTTTGTCGTACATGAATGATGTATGTTTTTAGACAGTAATATCAATTCATTTCTTTCATCATTCTTGATTCAAGTGTGGAATACCTTCAGAGCAACAAAACAAAGAAATAATCAGTATAAGATGCAGTTGTTGTACTTTAATTCAAATTCAACAACCCCAGATGTGACTTGTTTCACATCATCATTTGTCACACATTCATAGATCTTTTATTTACAGCTGTAACACTTATATGCTTGTTTGTTTGTTACTTCATCCCCTATTGTATGCTTAACAAGATTGAAACAAATAATTAAAGTGCATTCGATTCATGAAAAATCATTTTATTTACAATTTTATGATTCATAGTTATATTTCTTCAAAATTCAGGAAATTAAAGTAAAATTAGGCTTCCTTTTCCTTCGTCTAAGTTAACCATACAAATATAAAGCAAAAAAATTTTATTCGATACATTATCAACAAAAATAAGGACAAATCAGGAGTACGACATGTCGAAATCACTTAAGTCATTCTTGTTTAGTTACAAACATAATTTTTCAACTAACCGAGTATTGCGAACAATTAAAAACATGTTATATTTTGTTAATTCAACACATATTCTGCTTTGTTGCAATTTAATCAGTACAAGTAGTTTACAAAATGATTGAGTTACATTTTACACTTTCTAACCACAGATTTAGAAAATACATTTCTTCTGATTTTTTTTTTTTTTTTTTTCACAAATACAGGAAAGTAAAGTAAAATTAAGTTTGTTTCTTCTTTGGCTAAGTTAACCGTACAGATATAAAGCAAAAAATTTTATTTGATACGTATTCAACAAAACAAAGGACAAATCAGGAGTCTCGACATGTTGAAACCACTTAAGTCATTCTTGTTTAGTCACGACATGATTTTTCGACTAACCAAGCATAGCGAACAATTAGAAACATGTTACATTTTCTTCATTCAATTTGAAAATATAATTTTCTGTTTATTCTACACATATTTTCATTTTAGATTTCAAATACTCTGCCATTTCATCCTGGGTAGAAGAAAAATTTAAATTAAAAATTTCGCTTTTGTACACGTGGTGCAGTGGTTAGAGCATTTGCTCTAGAGACGTGGTGTAAGGAGTTGATCCTTATGTTATGGGTTTGAATCACACTGTGTTACGTGGAGACCAGTCCTTCGGATGAGACCATATCAACCGAGGTTTTTCTCAGTAGGTGATTGCACGAAAAACATCCCTCACTGCTCAAAAGCCCCGAGTCTTGAGTGAAGGTCTAAATTTGCAGCCCTCCACCGACAAGTGGTGGCGTCTCCATATGAGTGACAAATTCTCGAGAAGGACATTAAACAAACAAACAAACATCTTAAACACTTTAATTTGTTAGCGATTAATTTTCCTCAACTACTTTTTGTTAAAGAAACAAGGATAAAAAAAATAAAAAGCAACAGGTGCAGGTGAAATCCTTTTATTTCTTCATAATTTTAACCTCCAAATTGATTTGATCTGTTTAACATTTTTTTCTTGTTGCACATAAATAGTTTTGCTATTTACATCTGGTACAAATAAATACTTTGAAGATTTAGATTTTTTCCCCAAATTTAATCTAAGGCAAACTAAAATAAAGATATAAACAGCATAAAATGCTGTGAAATGTTTTAGCTACAAATCTGATCCTTAAAAATGACTTGATTAACATTAATTCTCAGCACATGTTTCATTTATTTATGTGTCTCATTCAGGTTTTGGCATAATGTGTACTCAATATTGAAGGCTGATATGGTGTAAAGGAGCACGTTTTCTGTTCTTGAATGGAAAAAAGAGTGGGTTCGATTCCCACTGTCAGCTGTAAAAGAAGAGGCCACATTTAATATAAAACACCCCGTACACAATAAACTTTTATTTTCTGCATGTTTCAAAGTATTAAATAAAAATATGACTAAGAAAATCATTAGTTTATACCTCTTAAACTTTTACGACTGCTTAAGTAAGTGCATTTTTCAACAATTTCAGTTAAATATAGTGTGATGAGTAATAAATAAGACAATAGGCCTATACCTTTAAAAAACTGATGTGACTAGGACTAATGGTATAGTCCAGGAACCTGTTTACCCCTATTTGGATGGTATAGCCCTTTTCTATATAAAAGGCTGCAGAGGCAGTATCTGTCTTTCTGAAGTCTGTAACTAGCAAAAGTTTCAAAAGAAGATAAGAAGGTAATTATTTCTTAATGACTTATTTTATTTTTATAGCTGTTTGAATAACTGCATTTTTCAATAATTTGTGTTAAATATACTGCATACTCTACTGCATAGTATAGGGGGTCTTAAACTTTAAATAACCATTAAACTTTTATTTTCTGCATGATTAATTCTGTGCTTTAGAGTATTACAGAGAATTTGACTAAGAAAATACATTGATTTTACCTCTAAAGAGTTTTAAGGCTGCTTGAGTAAGTGCATTTTTCGACAATTTGTGTTAAATATACTGCATAGTATAGGAGGTCTAAATCTTTAAAGAAGCATTAAACTTTTATTTTCTTCAGGATTAATTTTTTGTTTTAGGTAGTGGAGAAAATTTAAATATAAAAATCCCTATGTTTTACCTTTAAAATTTTTTACGGCTGCTTGAATAAGTGCATTTTTCGTCAATTTCTGTTTAATATACTGCATAGTATAGGGGGCCTAAAACTTTATATAACCATTAAACTTTTATTTTCTACATGATTTATTCTTTGTATTAAAGTATTAAAGAGAATTTGACTAAGAAAAACTCTAACCTTTACCCCCTAAAACTTTTCTGGCTGCCTGAGTAAGTATAATTCTCGACAATTTCTGTGAAATATACAGCATAGTATAGGGGATATAAAACCTTACAAAGCCAATAAACTTTTATTTTCTACATGATTTATTCTTTGAATTAAACTATTAAAGAGAATTTGACTAAGAAAAACTCTAACCCTTACCCCTAAAAATTTTTATGGCTGCTTGAGTAAGAACATTTTTCGACAATTTCTGTGAAATATCCTGCATAGTATAGGGTGTCTAAAACTTTAAAAAAAACCAATAAACTTTTATTTTTCTCATGGTTTATTCTGTGTATTATAGTATTAAAGATAATATGACAAAGAGAATTCTTAGTTTTTACATCTAAAAATTTTTACGGCTGCTTGAGTAAGTGAATTTTTCGACAGTTTCTGTGAAATATCCTGCATAGTATAGAGTGTCTCAAACTTTAAAAAACCATTATGCTCTTAATTTTAGCTTGAATAATTCTTAGAATTAAAGTATTAAAGATATTATCACAAAGAGAATTTCAAGTATTTCTCTTAAAAATTTTTTAAGGCTGCTTGAGTTAGTGCATTTTTCGACTATTTCTGTGAAATATCCTGCATAGTATAGGGTGTCTAAAACTTTAAAAAAAAAAATAAACTTTTATTTTTTTCATGATTTATTCTTTGTATTGTAGTATTAAAGATAATATGACAAAGAAAATTCCTAGTTTTTACATCTAAAAATTTTTACGGCTGCTTGAGTAAGTGAATTTTTCGACAATTTCTGTGAAATATCCTGCATAGTATAGTGTCTCAAACTTTAAAAAACCATTATACTCTTAATTTCAGCTTGAATAATTCTTAGAATTAAAGTATTAAAGATATTATCACAAAGAAAATTTCGAGTTTTTCTCTTTAAAATTTTTTACGGCTGCTTGAGTAAGTGCATTTTTCGACTATTTCTGTGAAATATCCTGCATAGTATAGAGTGTCTAAAACTTTAAAAAACCAATAAACTTATATTTTTCTCATGATTTATTCTTTGAATTGTAGTATAAAAGATAATATGACAAAGAAAATTCCTAGTTTTTATCTCTAAAAATTTTTATGGCTGCTTGAGTAAGTGCATTTTTCGACAATTTCTGTGAAATATCCTGCATAGTATAGGGTGTCTAAAACTTTAAAAAACCAATAAACTTATATTTTTCTCATGATTTATTCTTTGTATAGTAGTATTAAAGATAATATGACAAAGAAAATTCCTAGTTTTTACCTCTAAAAATTTTTACGGCTGCTTGAGTAAGTGCATTTTTCGACAATTTCTGTGAAATATCCTGCATATTATAGAGTGTCTAAAACTTTAAATAACCATTATACTCTTAATTTCAGCTTGAATAATTCTTAAAATTAAAGTATTAAATATAATATGACAAAGAAAATTTCAAGTTTTTCTCTTTGAAAATTTTTACAGCTGCTTGAGTAAGTGCATTTTTCGACAATTTCTGTGAAATATCCTAAATAGTATAGGGTGTCTAAAACTTTACAAAAACCAATAAACATTTATTTTTCTCATGATTTATTCTTTGGATTGTAGTATTAAAGATAATATGACAAAGAAAATTCCTAGTTTTTACCTCTAAAAATTTTTACGGCTGCTTGAGTAAGAGCATTTTTCGACAATTTCTGTGAAATATCCTAAATAGTATAGGGTGTCTAAAACTTTAAAAAACCAATAAACTTTTATTTTTCTCCTGATTTATTCTTTGAATTGTAGTATTAAAGATAATATGACAAAGAAAATTCTTAGTTTTTACCTCTGAAAATTTTACGGCTGCTTGAGTAAGTGACTTTTTCGACAATTTCTGTGAAATATCCTGCATAGTATAGAGTGTCTAAAACTTTAAAAAACCATTATACTCTTAATTTCAGCTTGAATAATTCTTAAAACTGAAGTATTAAAGATAATATGACAAAGAAAATTTCAAGTTTTTTTCTTTAAATTTTTTTACTGCTGCTTGAGTAAGTGCATTTTTCGACAATTTCTGTGAAATATCCTGCATAGTATAGAGTGTCTAAAACTTTAAAAAACCAATAAACTTATATTTTTCTCATGATTTATTCTTTGAATTGTAGTATAAAAGATAATATGACAAAGAAAATTCCTAGTTTTTATCTCTAAAAATTTTTACGGCTGCTTGAGTAAGTGCATTTTTCGACTATTTCTGTGAAGTATCCTGCATAGTATAGGGTGTCTAAAACTTTAAAAAACCAATAAACTTTTATTTTTCTCATGATTTATTCTTTGTGTAGTAGTATTTAAGATAATATGACAAAGAAAATTCCTAGTTTTTACCTCTAAAAATTTTTACGGCTGCTTGAGTAAGAGCATTTTTCGACAATTTCTGTGAAATATACTGCATATTATAGAGTGTCTAAAACTTTAAAAAAACCATTATACTCTTAATTTCAGCTTGAATAATTCTTAAAACTGAAGTATTAAAGATAATATGACAAAGAAAATTTCAAGTTTTTTTCCTTAAAATTTTTTACGGCTGCTTGAGTAAGTGCATTTTTCGACAATTTCTGTGAAATATCTTGCATAGTATATGGGGTCTAGAACTTTAAGAAACCTTCAAACCTTTATTATTTTCATGATTAAATCTTTGTTAGGGAGTATTAAAAAAAAGGATAAAGAAATTCCCTTGTTTTGATCTCTAAAAATTTTTAAGGCTGTTTGAGTGAGTGTATTTTTCGACAATTTCTGTTAAATATACTACATAGCATAGGGGGTCTAGAACTTTAAGGAACCATCAAATTTTTATTATATTCATGATTTATTCTTTGTCTGAGAGTATTAAAGAGAGTAGGATAAAGAAAATTCCTTGTTTTGACCTCTAAAAATTTTGAAGGCTGGTTAAGTGAGTGCAGTTTTCGACAATTTCTGTTAAATATACTACACAGCATAGGGGATGTAAAACCTTAAAAAAACAATAAACTTTTATTTTCTGCATGATTAATTCTTTGTTTTAATGTATGACTGAAGAGAGCATGACTGAAATAAATCCTAACCCAGACCCCAAAAAATTTTTATGGCTGCATGAGTAAGTGCATTTTTCTACAATTTCTGATAAATATACTACATAGCATAGGAGGTCTAAAACTTTAAGGAACCATCACATCTCTATTATTTTCAAGATTAAATCTTTGTTAGAGACTATTAAAGAGAATAGGATAAAGAAAATCGATAGTTTTGACCTCAAACAAGTTTTAAGTCTGTTTGAGTGAGTGTATTTTTTCGACAATTTCTGTTAAATATACTACATAGCATAGGGGGTCTAGATTTTAAAGGAACCATCAAACCTCTATTATTTTCACAATTTATTCTTTGTCTGAGAGTATTAAAGAGAGTAGGATAAAGAAAATCCCAATTTTATACCTCTAAAAATTTTTAAGGCTGTTTAAGTGAGTGCACTTTTAGATAATTTTTGTTAAATTTACTGAATAGTATAGGGGGTCTAAAACTTTTAAAAACCAATAAACTTTTATTTTTCTCGTGATTTATTTTTTGTATTGTAGTATTAAAGATAATATGACAAAGAAAATTCCTAGTTTTTACCTCTAAAATTTTTTACGGCTGTTTGAGTGAGTGTATTTTTTCGACAATTTCTGTTAAATATACTACATAGCATAGGGGGTCTAGATTTTAAAGGAACCATCAAACCTCTATTATTTTCATGATTAATTCTTTGTCTGAGAGTATGAAAGAGAGTAGAATAAAGAAAATTCCTTGTTTTGATCTCTAAAAATTTTAAAGGCTGGGTAAGTAAGTGCAGTTTTAGACAATTTCTGTGAAATATACTACATAGCATAGGGGATGTAAAACCTTAAAAAAACCAATAAACTTTTATTTTCTGCATGATTTATTCATTGTATTGTAGTATGAAAGAGAATATGACAAAAAAAATCCCTAATTTTTACCTCTAAAAATTTTTACAGCTTCTTGAGTAAGTACATTTTTCGACAATTTCTGTGAAATATAAAGCATAGTATTTGGGGTCTAAAACCTTAAAAAAACATTAATCTTTTATTTTCTGCATGATTTATTCTTTGTATTGTAGTATTAAAGAGAATATGAGAAAGAAAATCCCTAGTTTATACCTCTAAAAATTTTTACGACTGCTTGGGTAAGTACATTTTTCGACAATTTCTGTGAAATATACAGCATAGTATAGAGGGTCTAAAACTTAAAAAAAACCATTAAACTTTTATTTTCTGCATGATTTATTCTTTGTATTAAAGCATTCAAAAGAATTTGACTAAGAAAAACCCTAACCCTTACCCCCAAAAATTTTTACAAGTCCTTGAGTATGCACATTTTTCGACAATTTCTGTGAAATATACTGCATATTATAGGCGTCTAAAATTTTAAATCACCCTAAAAGTGTTGTTTTCTGCTTCAATTATTCTTTGTTGTACAGCAATAAAGAGAATATGGCTAGTTAAATCAATATGTAGTACCTATAAAATTTTTTTAGAGCCCTTTGAGTAAACACATTTTTGATAATTTCGATCAAATATACCACATACTATAGAGGGTCTAAAATTATAACTAACCCTAAAAATGTTGTTTTCTCCTTTACTTCTTCTTTGAATGAGAGCATTGAAGACAATATAGCTCAGAAAATCACCACTTATTACCTGTACAAAAATTTAGAGCCCTTTGAGTGAACACATTTTTAAAAATTTCCGTCAAATATACCACATACTATAGAAGGTCTAAAATTAAAACTAACCCTAAAAATGTTGTTTTCTCCTTCATTTATTCTTTGTTTTAGAGGAATAAAGAGAATATGCTAGTTAAATCACTATGTAGTACCTATAAAAATTTTTAGAGCTCTTTGAGGAAACACATCTTTTGTCAATTTCTGTCAAATATACAGCATACTATACAGGGTCTAAAATTTAAAATAACCCTCAAAATGTTGTTTTCTTCATCTTTTGTTCTTTGTTTAAGAGCATTAAAGAGATTGTAGCTAAGAAAATCATTATTTAGTGCCTATAAAAAAGTTTAGAGCCCTTAGAGTAAACTCATTTTTTGATAATTTTGGTCGAATATACCACATACTATAGAAGGTCTAAAATTTAAATTAACCCTCAAAATGTTGTTTTCTCCTTCATTTATTTTTGTTTTAGAGCAATAAAGAGAATATGACTAGTTAAATTGCTATGTAGTGCCTATAAAAATTTTTAGAGCTCTTGAGGAGACACATTTTTTGTCAATTTTGGTCAATTATATTATGTTCTACAGAGGGTCTAAAATTAAAACTACCCCTAAAAATGTTGTTTTCTCCTTCATTTATTCTTTGTTTGAGAGCAGTGAAGAGAATATAGCTCAGGAAATCACCATTTATTACCTGTAAACAATTTTAGAGCCCTTAGCTTACACACATTTTTTGAAAATTTCGGTCAAATATACCACATACTATAGAGGGTCTAAAATTAAAACTAACCCTAAAAATTTTGTTTTCGCCTTCATTTATTCTCTGTTTGAGAGCAATAAAGAGGATATGGCTAGTCAAATCACTATGTAGTACCTATAAAAATTTTTAGAGCTCTTTGAGGAAACACATTTTTTATCAATTTCGGTCAAATATACAGCATACTATAGTAGGTCTAAAATTTAAACCAACCCTAAGAATGTTGTTTCCTTCTTCATTTCTTCTTTTTTGAGAGCATTGAAGAGAATGTAGCTAAGAAAATCCTTATTTAGTGCCTATAAAAATTTTTAGAGTTCTTTGATTGAACACATATTTTGAACAATTTCAGTCAAATATACAGTATACTCTAGAGGGTCTAAAATTTAAAATAACCCTCAAAATGTTGTTTTCTTCTCTATGCATTCTTTGTTTAAGAGCATTAAAGAGAATATAAGTGAGATAATTATCATTTATTACCTATAACAAATTTTAACACTCTTTGAGTGAGCACATTTTGGGACAATTTTGTTTAGATATACTGCAATATGTAGGGGTCTGAAACTTTCAAAATGCCTATTTTTTTTTTTTTTGGTTGACTCTATTAAAACAGACAAGTAAACAGCAGCAGATAGCAGTTTATAGCCTTTATTTGCATTTCTGGCATGAAAAAATATCACTATTGATAAGTTACATATGACAAACAGTTGTTATACATATTTCACAATAAAAATCTTTATTCACAGCAGGATGTTTATTTTCAGTCTTGCTTTGATAACAACCTTATATAACAAGGAAAAGAACAACAGAAAATCCTATTTTAGCTAAAGTATGGACATTTTACATACACAATTTCATTTTAGATTGGACTTAGAAAATTTAACTGAAATTGCATGTTACAAGAGAGCACAGGTTAAAGTGCACAAGAATGGATCTTTCTTTGCCTATATCTGGGATATTCATGTTAAAACAATATTAAATCAGCACAAAAGACATCTGTAATTGAATTTATCAGAAAATAAGGGCCAAAAAGGGAAGTCATGTCAGATTTTCCTAAGGAATAAAGAGGGAAAAAGAAATCTCTCTAAAACTTTTATTTCTTGGGGGTTAGAGCCGAAATTTTGGCTATAACCATGATTTTGCTTGTTTAATTGCTATATAGGGTTTTATTTTCTATAGGACAAGTAATTTTAAAATTATAAGGGGTGGACCAAAAAAATTTTCTAACCCCAGGGTTTGGATAAGCAAATGTGTCCTTTTGTAACTTAAACTTTTTAGTTAATATTTTAAGATATACGCACAATTAACATGATATGACACCAATTATTAATTAATATCAATTATATAAATTAAATTAATTACAAAAATCTATCAATATATTTCAGGAAAAAAAGTAATGGACCCATAAAAAACCTTAAAAATCGAACTTTGAGAGGTCATAACTTTTTTCCTAATTGAGATATCAACTTCAAACTTGGAGCATTTTAATTAGTTTAATTAGCGTAATTAGTGATATAATTGTTAATTAATTTAATATTTTAAGAAATTAGGGTCCAAAATAATTAAGTTACAAAAGGACATTAAGTTACAAAAGGACCGCCTTAAGTTACAAAAGGACCGCTTTAAGTTACAAAATGCCCGAATTAAGTTACAAAATGACAATAAGTTACTATAGGTGGTACTATAAGTTACAAAAACCCATACGACGCTAGCCCTAACCCTAACCCTGACCCTAACCCTGACCCTGACCCTAACCCTAACCCTAACCCTGATTTTTAGGATTTATCCAGGGTTATCCCTTTAAACTTCATATCTGGTGTTCATATTCGGGTTCTAAGTTAGGGAGATGATGTTAAATAGAATGAATCCTCAACCCTTCCCGAACCCGGAAGTTAAAGGGTCAACCCTGAGTTAACCCTGATTTTTAGGGTCCATTCAGGGTTATCCCTTTCAACTTCATATCTGGTGTTTATATTCGGGTTTTAAGATAACTACATGATGGTTAATTGAATGAACCCTCAACCCTTCCCGAACCCGCAAGTTAAAGGGTCAACCCTGACTTAACCCTGATTTTTGGGATTTATCCAGGGTTATCCCTTTCAACTTCATATCTGGTGTTCATATTCGGGTTCTAAGTTAGGGAGATGATGTTAAATAGAATGAACCCTCAACCCTTCCCGAACCCGGAAGTTAAAGGGTCAACCCTGAGTTAACCCTGATTTTTAGGGTCCATTCAGGGTTATCCCTTTCAACTTCATATCTGGTGTTTATATTCGGGTTTTAAGATGACTACATGATGGTTAATTGAATGAACCCTCAACCCTTCCCGAACCCGCAAGTTAAAGGGTCAACCCTGAGTTAACCCTGATTTTTAGGATTTATCCAGGGTTATCCCTTTCAACTTCATATCTGGTGTTCATATTCGGGTTCTAAGTTAGGGAGATGATGTTAAATCGAATGAACCCTCAACCCTTCCCGAACCCGGAAGTTAAAGGGTCAACCCTGACTTAACCCTGATTTTTAGGGTCCATTCAGGGTTATTACTTTAAACTTCATATCTGGTGTTTATATTCGGGTTTTAAGATGACTACATGATGGTTAATTGAATGAACCCTCAACCCTTCCCGAACCCGGAAGTTAAAGGGTCAACCCTGACTTAACCCTGATTTTTAGGATTTATCCTGGGTTATCCCTTTAACCTTCATATCCGGTGTTCATATTCGAGTTGTAAGTAAAGGAGATGGTGTTGAATCGAATGAACCCTCAACCCTTCCCGAACCCGGAAGTTAAAGGGTCAACCCTGAGTTAACCCTGATTTTTAGGGTCCATTCAGGGTTATCCCTTTAAACTTCATATCTGGTGTTTATATTTGGGTTGTAATATAAGTAGATGATGTTTAATCGAATGAACGCTTAAACCTTCCCGAACCCGGACTTTAAATGGATGAGTCCGAGTTAACCCTTTCTTGCAGTGTTCATCCAGTTTTATCTCCATAAACCTCATATCTGTTGTTCCGATTGGGGTTGAATGATAGTTATACAAAGTCCATTTGCATGAGTTTTTAAATCTATCCAAACGCGGAAGTGTAAGGAATAACCTTGATGTAGCCCTTTTTTCAGTCTTTCTTTTCTTGTTAATACTTTGTTCATCATTCTTAACTTCATATGTATTGTTGATATTCTTAAGTAATAATAATAGATAATGTTCAATTAAATGAGCCCTAAGAAATCTTAAATCCTTATGTTTTCAGATGTCTTATGTCTTCATATCTGCTTATTGTAATTGATTTTTAATATAATTAATTATCATAACAATTCTCTCCAGAAGCATGAAGTTCAAATTGTCACACAGAGTAAACCCTTATTGTAGAGATCATTCAGGTAATTTACTATCACATAATATCTGGAAAAAGAATTTTTGGACCCAATTTAACAGAAAAGTCAATGCAACCTAAAAATCAAAATTAAATTGTAATCCGAATATTTAATTCATGCACCTTTGCATTTTTTTTGGTTTAAAATAAACAACTATTTCATATAACAATCATTTATTTATTATTTTTCAATCTGTGCTTTGATCATTTTTTTAATATTCCTTATTAAAAAGTACACAGCAATAGATACAATTCAGTGATTATCTTACAATCTTGCTGTCAAATGACAGAATGATCTGACAAAATACGAGAAAAAAATCAATTATGTCCATAATACAAGAACTGAAACAATTCACATTGATTTAGGTCAATTTAAGCCATTCATTTTTAACCTTGTCATTAAACAACCCATCATGAATTACATGTTTGTTGTCTGATTATCTGTTTCGGAAAAGCTACAGAACCTTTCTTGTGTACAGGTATCATGGCTATCCAGCACTCCCATCCTCTTTCGTAAAACAATTGAAACCCTAAAGAGCTGCTGAAATTCATAAGCTCGCTTTTGGAATATTCTGTTACATGTTTCTTTAAAGTGCTTCTAATCTCACGTAAACTGCCATTCTCATTCGGAAAGAGTGTTATATGTCTAACTGGCATTCGTATTCCATTTAAATTCTTCAGTTCAATAACACATCCATCAATATCAAAAGTGTACTGAAGCCAAACATCTCTTTCTGCTTCGTCAACTGTCACGCTTCTTACGAATACCCGTTTATCTCTTTTTAAGAATAACATGGGTGACTCGCTCACAGGATAATACCTTTCGCTAAGTTCATGTTCTCCATCACAGTTTCCGCAAAAGTCTGCTCATCTTCCTCGGTATTCATCTTTAAATAAAAAAAAGTTCCAGTCATATTGATTCAATTTTATATACATTTAAATAAAGCTAACTTTACTTATCTAACATAATGGAAGGTCTCTTTAATCAGTTATATTAAAATGGTTACCCTTTGCAGAAGATGTAAAATCCAGAAAAAAAATTTATATGCTGAAAATTGTACTAACAATGTTGGAAAGCAAAAAAATATGCTCTCATACTCATTAAGTAAAATAAATATGAATAAAGAGTAAAAAACCTGTAGAAAACCAAAGTAAACCCATCGTATACCTGGGTTTCACAATAATATTCACCCTGTATCACGGCCAAGTTTTCCCTGGGTTATACCCGGGTTTAACATGGGTTAAACCCGTGCATATCTTGGGTTATACTCGGGTTTATCATGGGTTAAACCCAGATATATCCTTGATTATACCTGGGTAATACCCAGGTATATCCTGGGTTTAACCCTTGATTATCCTGGGTTAAACCCGGGTATATCTTGGGTTAAACCCAGGTATAACCCGGGTTAAACCCGGGTATACCTAGGGTATACCCGAGTACACTGGTGTGCATACTCAGCATCATTTGAAGTTTACTTAAATGACCTTAATTTCAATCAATATGTTCTTATTGTGTAATTAAAAGGAATATATCCTAATTAACCATTGAAAATACACTTTAAATTACCAGGTACTATTGAAGAACACAAAAAAATATACATAAACTTTGTCCTCTTAAACACCAAAAATTCATTATACTTCCGTCAATTTTTAATGCAAAAATAAGGCAAGATTATGCATTACTTCCTTAAAAAAGATGCCGTTGCTTACTCAAACAATACATGATAATTAGCAATTAAAAAAATCAAATGAAATATTACCTTACATCAAAAAAATCACCCATTAAAAACACAACAGTATATAAACGTCCAAATCGAAAGAAATTCTGCAAGAAAACACCTACTTTCACAATGAAATGATTGACAATCACGTGATAAAATAGGCGGAGTCCCGCAATCCCGCACCCGCAACACGTCAAAGTGCCCTTACCCTAACCCTAACCCTAACCCTAACCCTACCCTAACCCTAACCCTAACCCATACCCTAACCCTAACCCTAACCCTAACCCTAACCCCACTAACCCTAACCCTAACCCTAACCCTAACCCCACTAACCCTAACCCTAACACTAACCCTAACCCCACTAACCCTAACCCTAACCCCACTAACCCTAACCCCACTAACCCTAACCCTAACCCCCACTAACCCTAACCCTAACTTCCACTAACTCTAACCCCCATTAACCCTAACCCCCACTTATCCTAACCTTACCCCCCACTAATCCTGACTTTAACCCCTGCAAACACTTACTTTTCGTTTTTTGCTCATATCTTTCGACAGACTGCTCCGATGTTAACGTTCTTGGTGTCGCTGGAAAGGTCTTGAAGAGCTCTTTACGACGATGTCATGAACTTGTCAGTTCAGAGAGCAGAAAGTTGAATAACAAGCGATTTTCTTAATATGCTTGCAAACGGCAGAAGATCTTTATTTCGTTATGGATTTTCAAGTTCTTGGGCTTGTCAGAAAGCTCTTGACAACGTCTATCCATAGCCGTAACGGTCAGAACCATTAACGACTTTTAACGAGGCTTTCTAGAGTAGATGTTGCCTAGGTGTACCCACGCTGCATACACAGACATCTTTCAACCCTCGCAACTTTTTTTCGTTTTTAACCTTTAACAACCATCTTCGGATCGTGGACAGAACTTGCCAAGACCTTTCTAATGACACCAAGCGTTTGAAAATCGCATGAAAACTAAGAGAGATACGGACCTTTTAATTTGGCGTCAATTTGCCACCCCTTCTGAGCAGTTTTTGGGCAATTCAGAGAGAAGGATTGAGGTAGGGATTTCTAGACCTACTTGACCTTTCATGGGAAGAGGAGTTTCCTTTCGACCCAAATTTTCGACTTCCGCCGACGTCGCCTTCCGGTCCATCCGGCGTTACAGCACATTTTCTTCAAATACCCATAGGTTGCACGCCCTTGCAGCACTGAGGCTGAGCTTTGGTATGTGGATTCCTTGACCTCTACACAACTTTCGAAATACAAGCATTTGGGGGTCTAGCTCGCACCCTTTTCCAGTTAGAAGCCGAAAAAGAACTTGGTGCAAAACGGAAATTCGAATTCATTCCCAGCCAAATCCCTTTTCTCGGCACTTGAAAAGTTCTCATTGAGACTTCCTCAGCAACGTCCGGGTTGTCGAGATCTGACCACGATAACCCGTCTAACCCCTCTTTCAAATTTTCCAAGACTTTGGTACATTTTCCTCATCTTTAGTCTTTCATATCTTAAGAGAGAGAAACTATTTTTGCTTACTCTTTGTGGCTTCTAGGAGTCCCTATCGAGGTCTATTACTGACATAAATTTGGTGTTTCAATTTCCTTTACTGTTACTTCTATTCATGACATGACAAGAAAAGACAACTCAGAGAGATGAAAAAATCCACTTTAATCTTTGTACATTAAATTATCAAGACATCAGCGCGGGTTAAAAGCTAGTGCAGTCCACTAATTATTTCACCACATAAAGCTTTCGCTGTGTATTGCGTGGTCTGCTGTAGACGCACTCGCAGGCTTTGTGTATAGGATGCCATCCGCAACAGGTGTGAAATGCTTAGGTCAACACTTTGAGCGCGCGCCGACTTTGAATAGGGTAAGCGCATAGTTTCACAGACAGTGGAAAAAAGAAGACGTGAAAAAGGTTGGCAGAATACTTCATCGTTAGGTTATTAAGATATTATTTAAAAATGAATATTATTGCTGCGAAATTGAAGTAGTATATAATGTAAAATTAACATACACGTGGAATCTTTAGCGAGACACAAATTTAGCAATATTTTACATAAGATATTTGCCTTTTTGGGCTATTTTTTTTTTCTCCTTATAAATCATTTTGTATTTGATGAAACAGAAAAAACATAAATAATCTTCATGACACAGGAATAATCGAAAAATCAAACAAATATTGGACCTCTGCTCAGAGGTCAATAGCACTTTAGGTGAATTTTTGTATGTCCCATTAAATATACATTTTTCTTGTATTTCTTAAAAACACAAGAAATAAAAGTGAAATTAGGCTTTCTTTTCCTTCGTCTAAGTGAACCGTGCAAATATAAAGCAACAAATTTCTATTCGATACGTAATCGACAAAGATAAGGACATGTTTGGTGTCGCGACATGTCGAAATCACTAAAGGCCTTCTTAATTTGTTGCGACATGAGTTTACGACTAACCGAGCATTGCGAACAATTAGTAACATGTTATGTTTTGTAAAGTTCTCACATACCATGCATTGTTGCAATTAAATTAGAACATTTCAATCTCAAGATATTTCAAGTTGAAAACGGTCAACAAATCTCATTCTGTTACTTTTTAAGTACAGTCTTTGGTTTTAATTAAAACCCATGTTTTCACCCTTTCTGGCTACCTGCACTTTAAAACTCTCTCATAGTCTTATTGTCCGTTTTCTTACCTTTCCAACGACACCAAACTCGTCTAAATCCAATAATAAATAAGAGAGTTATGAGCTTCGGAAAATTCCACTATTTCCTTTACTATGACTTCTATCCATGACTTTCACTTTCACTTTCTTTGACCTAATTCCGGCATGACCTAATTCCGGCAACTTCGTTTTGTGCCCATACCCTAACCCTAACCCTAACCCTAACCCTAACCCTAACCCCTAACCTAACCCTAACCCTAACCCTAACCCTAACCCTAACCCTAACCCTAACCCTACTCACCGAGACCTCCTCAGCAACGTTCAGGTTGTCTGGAGCTGACCACAAAGAACCGTCCAACCCCTGTCTCACATTTTCGAAGACTTTTGTACATTTTCCGCATGTTCAGTCTATAATATCTTTTGAGGGAGAAAGTATTTCTACTAACTCTTTGCAGCTTCTAGGAGTCCCTATCGGGGTGTATCACTGACATAAGTGCGGTGTGTCGATTGCATGCCATTCTCCAGATATGGGAGGTTGAAAATGGTCAAACTTTCTCAATTTGTCCATTTCTAAGCACACTCTTTGGTGTAAATAAGAAGCCACTTTTTCTCCCTTTTCCTGGCACCTGGGTTTTACGCTTCTGACTTAGTCGTGTTGTCCGTTTTCTTAGCTTTCCAACGACACCAAACTCGTCTTGATCCGACGATAAATAAGAAAGTTATGAGCTTCGGAAAATTCCACTATTTCCTTTACTATTATACTTCTATCCATGACTTTCACTTTCACTTTCATTTGACCTAGATAGTTCATGACCTAGATAGTTCATCTTCGTTTTGTACCTATACCCTACTCCAAACCCTAACCCTAACCCCCATTAACCCTAACCCTAACCCTAACCCTGCTAACCCTAACCCCACTAACCCTAACCCTAACCCCACTAACCCTAACCCCAATTAACCCTAACACTAACCCCCACTAACCCTAACCCCACTAACCCCGCTAACCCCACTAACCCCGCTAACCCCACTAACCCCACTAACCCTAACCCTAACCCCACTAACCCCGCTAACCCCACTAACCCCGCTAACCCCACTAACCCTAACCCCCACTAACCCTAACCCCACTAACCCCAACCCCCACTAACCCTAACCCCCATTAACCCTAACCCCCATTAACCCTAACCCTAACCCCCACTAATCCTGACTTTAACCCCTGCAAACACTTACTTTTTGCTTTTTGCTCCTATCTTTTGAACAGACTGCTCCGATGTCAACGATCTTGGTGTCGTTGGAAAGGTCTTGAAGAGCTCTTTACGCTGATGTCATGAACTTGTCGTTCCAGAGAGCAAAAAGTAGAATAACGAGCGATTTTCTTCATATGCTTGCAAACGGCAGAAGATCTTTATTTCCTTATGCATTTTCAAGTTCTTGGGCTTGTCAGAAAGCTCTTGACAACGTCTATCCATAGCCATAACGGTCAGAAGGATTTACGACTTTTCGCGAGGCTTTCCAGAGCAAATATTGCCAAGGTGTACCCACGCTGCTGAGACATACATCTTTCAACCCTCGCAACTTTTTCCGTCTTTAACCTTTAATAACCATCTTCGCGTTGTTGACAGAACTTGCCAAGACCTTTTCAATGACACCAAGAGTTTGAAAATCGCATGAAAACGAAGAGAGATACGGACCTTTCAATTTGGCGTCAATTTGCCACCCCTTCTGAACAGTTTTTGGTCATCTCAGAAAGAAGGATTGAGGTAAGGATTTCTAGACCTACTTGACCTTTCATGGGAAGAGGAGTTCCCTTTCGTCCCAAATTTTCGACTTCCGCCGACGTCGCCTTCCGGTCCAACTGGAATTATAGCACGTTTTCTTCAAATGCCCATAGGTTGCACGTCCTTGGAGCACTGAGGCTGAGCTTTGGTATGTGGATTCCTTGAAGTCTTCTTAATCTTTCATGTACTGACTTTAGGGCCTCTATCTCTCACCCTTTTCCAGATATAAGCCCAAAGAGAACTTAGCGCGGAACGCAAGTTTACCTCGTCTCCGAGCATAACCAGTTTCCTGGGCACTTGAAAAGTACTCACCGAGACCTCCTCAGCAACGTTCAGGTTGTCTGGAGCTGACCACAAAGAACCGTCCAACCCCTGTCTCACATTTTCGAAGACTTTTGTACATTTTCCGCATGTTCAGTCTATAATATCTTTTGAGGGAGAAAGTATTTCTACTAACTCTTTGCAGCTTCTAGGAGTCCCTATCGGGGTGTATCACTGACATAAGTGCGGTGTGTCGATTGCATGCCATTCTCCAGATATGGGAGGTTGAAAATGGTCAAACTTTCTCAATTTGTCCATTTCTAAGCACACTCTTTGGTGTAAATAAGAAGCCACTTTTTCTCCCTTTTCCTGGCACCTGGGTTTTACGCTTCTGACTTAGTCGTGTTGTCCGTTTTCTTAGCTTTCCAACGACACCAAACTCGTCTTGATCCGACGATAAATAAGAAAGTTATGAGCTTCGGAAAATTCCACTATTTCCTTTACTATTATACTTCTATCCATGACTTTCACTTTCACTTTCATTTGACCTAGATAGTTCATGACCTAGATAGTTCATCTTCGTTTTGTACCTATACCCTACTCCAAACCCTAACCCTAACCCCCATTAACCCTAACCCTAACCCTAACCCTGCTAACCCTAACCCCACTAACCCTAACCCTAACCCCACTAACCCTAACCCCAATTAACCCTAACACTAACCCCCACTAACCCTAACCCCACTAACCCCGCTAACCCCACTAACCCCGCTAACCCCACTAACCCCACTAACCCTAACCCTAACCCCACTAACCCCGCTAACCCCACTAACCCCGCTAACCCCACTAACCCTAACCCCCACTAACCCTAACCCCACTAACCCCAACCCCCACTAACCCTAACCCCCATTAACCCTAACCCTAACCCCCACTAATCCTGACTTTAACCCCTGCAAACACTTACTTTTTGCTTTTTGCTCCTATCTTTTGAACAGACTGCTCCGATGTCAACGATCTTGGTGTCGTTGGAAAGGTCTTGAAGAGCTCTTTACGCTGATGTCATGAACTTGTCGTTCCAGAGAGCAAAAAGTAGAATAACGAGCGATTTTCTTCATATGCTTGCAAACGGCAGAAGATCTTTATTTCCTTATGCATTTTCAAGTTCTTGGGCTTGTCAGAAAGCTCTTGACAACGTCTATCCATAGCCATAACGGTCAGAAGGATTTACGACTTTTCGCGAGGCTTTCCAGAGCAAATATTGCCAAGGTGTACCCACGCTGCTGAGACATACATCTTTCAACCCTCGCAACTTTTTCCGTCTTTAACCTTTAATAACCATCTTCGCGTTGTTGACAGAACTTGCCAAGACCTTTTCAATGACACCAAGAGTTTGAAAATCGCATGAAAACGAAGAGAGATACGGACCTTTCAATTTGGCGTCAATTTGCCACCCCTTCTGAACAGTTTTTGGTCATCTCAGAAAGAAGGATTGAGGTAAGGATTTCTAGACCTACTTGACCTTTCATGGGAAGAGGAGTTCCCTTTCGTCCCAAATTTTCGACTTCCGCCGACGTCGCCTTCCGGTCCAACTGGAATTATAGCACGTTTTCTTCAAATGCCCATAGGTTGCACGTCCTTGGAGCACTGAGGCTGAGCTTTGGTATGTGGATTCCTTGAAGTCTTCTTAATCTTTCATGTACTGACTTTAGGGCCTCTATCTCTCACCCTTTTCCAGATATAAGCCCAAAGAGAACTTAGCGCGGAACGCAAGTTTACCTCGTCTCCGAGCATAACCAGTTTCCTGGGCACTTGAAAAGTACTCACCGAGACCTCCTCAGCAACGTTCAGGTTGTCTGGAGCTGACCACAAAGAACCGTCCAACCCCTGTCTCACATTTTCGAAGACTTTTGTACATTTTCCGCATGTTCAGTCTATAATATCTTTTGAGGGAGAAAGTATTTCTACTAACTCTTTGCAGCTTCTAGGAGTCCCTATCGGGATGTATCACTGACATAAGTGCGGTGTGTCGATTGCATGCCATTCTCCAGATATGGGAGGTTGAAAATGGTCAAACTTTCTCAATTTGTCCATTTCTAAGCACACTCTTTGGTGTAAATAAGAAGCCACTTTTTCTCCCTTTTCCTGGCACCTGGGTTTTACGCTTCTGACTTAGTCGTGTTGTCCGTTTTCTTAGCTTTCCAACGACACCAAACTCGTCTTGATCCGACGATAAATAAGAAAGTTATGAGCTTCGGAAAATTCCACTATTTCCTTTACTATTATACTTCTATCCATGACTTTCACTTTCACTTTCATTTGACCTAGATAGTTCATGACCTAGATAGTTCATCTTCGTTTTGTACCTATACCCTACTCCAAACCCTAACCCTAACCCCCATTAACCCTAACCCTAACCCTAACCCTGCTAACCCTAACCCCACTAACCCTAACCCTAACCCCACTAACCCTAACCCCAATTAACCCTAACACTAACCCCCACTAACCCTAACCCCACTAACCCCGCTAACCCCACTAACCCCGCTAACCCCACTAACCCCACTAACCCTAACCCTAACCCCACTAACCCCGCTAACCCCACTAACCCCGCTAACCCCACTAACCCTAACCCCCACTAACCCTAACCCCACTAACCCCAACCCCCACTAACCCTAACCCCCATTAACCCTAACCCCCATTAACCCTAACCCTAACCCCCACTAATCCTGACTTTAACCCCTGCAAACACTTACTTTTTGCTTTTTGCTCCTATCTTTTGAACAGACTGCTCCGATGTCAACGATCTTGGTGTCGTTGGAAAGGTCTTGAAGAGCTCTTTACGCTGATGTCATGAACTTGTCGTTCCAGAGAGCAAAAAGTAGAATAACGAGCGATTTTCTTCATATGCTTGCAAACGGCAGAAGATCTTTATTTCCTTATGCATTTTCAAGTTCTTGGGCTTGTCAGAAAGCTCTTGACAACGTCTATCCATAGCCATAACGGTCAGAAGGATTTACGACTTTTCGCGAGGCTTTCCAGAGCAAATATTGCCAAGGTGTACCCACGCTGCTGAGACATACATCTTTCAACCCTCGCAACTTTTTCCGTCTTTAACCTTTAATAACCATCTTCGCGTTGTTGACAGAACTTGCCAAGACCTTTTCAATGACACCAAGAGTTTGAAAATCGCATGAAAACGAAGAGAGATACGGACCTTTCAATTTGGCGTCAATTTGCCACCCCTTCTGAACAGTTTTTGGTCATCTCAGAAAGAAGGATTGAGGTAAGGATTTCTAGACCTACTGGACCTTTCATGGGAAGAGGAGTTCCCTTTCGTCCCAAATTTTCGACTTCCGCCGACGTCGCCTTCCGGTCCAACTGGAATTATAGCACGTTTTCTTCAAATGCCCATAGGTTGCACGTCCTTGGAGCACTGAGGCTGAGCTTTGGTATGTGGATTCCTTGAAGTCTTCTTAATCTTTCATGTACGACTTTAGGGCCTCTATCTCTCACCCTTTTCCAGATATAAGCCCAAAGAGAACTTAGCGCGGAACGCAAGTTTACCTCGTCTCCGAGCATAACCAGTTTCCTGGGCACTTGAAAAGTACTCACCGAGACCTCCTCAGCAACGTTCAGGTTGTCTGGAGCTGACCACAAAGAACCGTCCAACCCCTGTCTCACATTTTCGAAGACTTTTGTACATTTTCCGCATGTTCAGTCTATAATATCTTTTGAGGGAGAAAGTATTTCTACTAACTCTTTGCAGCTTCTAGGAGTCCCTATCGGGGTGTATCACTGACATAAGTGCGGTGTGTCGATTGCATGCCATTCTCCAGATATGGGAGGTTGAAAATGGTCAAACTTTCTCAATTTGTCCATTTCTAAGCACACTCTTTGGTGTAAATAAGAAGCCACTTTTTCTCCCTTTTCCTGGCACCTGGGTTTTACGCTTCTGACTTAGTCGTGTTGTCCGTTTTCTTAGCTTTCCAACGACACCAAACTCGTCTTGATCCGACGATAAATAAGAAAGTTATGAGCTTCGGAAAATTCCACTATTTCCTTTACTATTATACTTCTATCCATGACTTTCACTTTCACTTTCATTTGACCTAGATAGTTCATGACCTAGATAGTTCATCTTCGTTTTGTACCTATACCCTACTCCAAACCCTAACCCTAACCCCCATTAACCCTAACCCTAACCCTAACCCTGCTAACCCTAACCCCACTAACCCTAACCCTAACCCCACTAACCCTAACCCCAATTAACCCTAACACTAACCCCCACTAACCCTAACCCCACTAACCCCGCTAACCCCACTAACCCCGCTAACCCCACTAACCCCACTAACCCTAACCCTAACCCCACTAACCCCGCTAACCCCACTAACCCCGCTAACCCCACTAACCCTAACCCCCACTAACCCTAACCCCACTAACCCCAACCCCCACTAACCCTAACCCCCATTAACCCTAACCCCCATTAACCCTAACCCTAACCCCCACTAATCCTGACTTTAACCCCTGCAAACACTTACTTTTTGCTTTTTGCTCCTATCTTTTGAACAGACTGCTCCGATGTCAACGATCTTGGTGTCGTTGGAAAGGTCTTGAAGAGCTCTTTACGCTGATGTCATGAACTTGTCGTTCCAGAGAGCAAAAAGTAGAATAACGAGCGATTTTCTTCATATGCTTGCAAACGGCAGAAGATCTTTATTTCCTTATGCATTTTCAAGTTCTTGGGCTTGTCAGAAAGCTCTTGACAACGTCTATCCATAGCCATAACGGTCAGAAGGATTTACGACTTTTCGCGAGGCTTTCCAGAGCAAATATTGCCAAGGTGTACCCACGCTGCTGAGACATACATCTTTCAACCCTCGCAACTTTTTCCGTCTTTAACCTTTAATAACCATCTTCGCGTTGTTGACAGAACTTGCCAAGACCTTTTCAATGACACCAAGAGTTTGAAAATCGCATGAAAACGAAGAGAGATACGGACCTTTCAATTTGGCGTCAATTTGCCACCCCTTCTGAACAGTTTTTGGTCATCTCAGAAAGAAGGATTGAGGTAAGGATTTCTAGACCTACTGGACCTTTCATGGGAAGAGGAGTTCCCTTTCGTCCCAAATTTTCGACTTCCGCCGACGTCGCCTTCCGGTCCAACTGGAATTATAGCACGTTTTCTTCAAATGCCCATAGGTTGCACGTCCTTGGAGCACTGAGGCTGAGCTTTGGTATGTGGATTCCTTGAAGTCTTCTTAATCTTTCATGTACTGACTTTAGGGCCTCTATCTCTCACCCTTTTCCAGATATAAGCCCAAAGAGAACTTAGCGCGGAACGCAAGTTTACCTCGTCTCCGAGCATAACCAGTTTCCTGGGCACTTGAAAAGTACTCACCGAGACCTCCTCAGCAACGTTCAGGTTGTCTGGAGCTGACCACAAAGAACCGTCCAACCCCTGTCTCACATTTTCGAAGACTTTTGTACATTTTCCGCATGTTCAGTCTATAATATCTTTTGAGGGAGAAAGTATTTCTACTAACTCTTTGCAGCTTCTAGGAGTCCCTATCGGGGTGTATCACTGACATAAGTGCGGTGTGTCGATTGCATGCCATTCTCCAGATATGGGAGGTTGAAAATGGTCAAACTTTCTCAATTTGTCCATTTCTAAGCACACTCTTTGGTGTAAATAAGAAGCCACTTTTTCTCCCTTTTCCTGGCACCTGGGTTTTACGCTTCTGACTTAGTCGTGTTGTCCGTTTTCTTAGCTTTCCAACGACACCAAACTCGTCTTGATCCGACGATAAATAAGAAAGTTATGAGCTTCGGAAAATTCCACTATTTCCTTTACTATTATACTTCTATCCATGACTTTCACTTTCACTTTCATTTGACCTAGATAGTTCATGACCTAGATAGTTCATCTTCGTTTTGTACCTATACCCTACTCCAAACCCTAACCCTAACCCCCATTAACCCTAACCCTAACCCTAACCCTGCTAACCCTAACCCCACTAACCCTAACCCTAACCCCACTAACCCTAACCCCAATTAACCCTAACACTAACCCCCACTAACCCTAACCCCACTAACCCCGCTAACCCCACTAACCCCGCTAACCCCACTAACCCCACTAACCCTAACCCTAACCCCACTAACCCCGCTAACCCCACTAACCCCGCTAACCCCACTAACCCTAACCCCCACTAACCCTAACCCCACTAACCCCAACCCCCACTAACCCTAACCCCCATTAACCCTAACCCCCATTAACCCTAACCCTAACCCCCACTAATCCTGACTTTAACCCCTGCAAACACTTACTTTTTGCTTTTTGCTCCTATCTTTTGAACAGACTGCTCCGATGTCAACGATCTTGGTGTCGTTGGAAAGGTCTTGAAGAGCTCTTTACGCTGATGTCATGAACTTGTCGTTCCAGAGAGCAAAAAGTAGAATAACGAGCGATTTTCTTCATATGCTTGCAAACGGCAGAAGATCTTTATTTCCTTATGCATTTTCAAGTTCTTGGGCTTGTCAGAAAGCTCTTGACAACGTCTATCCATAGCCATAACGGTCAGAAGGATTTACGACTTTTCGCGAGGCTTTCCAGAGCAAATATTGCCAAGGTGTACCCACGCTGCTGAGACATACATCTTTCAACCCTCGCAACTTTTTCCGTCTTTAACCTTTAATAACCATCTTCGCGTTGTTGACAGAACTTGCCAAGACCTTTTCAATGACACCAAGAGTTTGAAAATCGCATGAAAACGAAGAGAGATACGGACCTTTCAATTTGGCGTCAATTTGCCACCCCTTCTGAACAGTTTTTGGTCATCTCAGAAAGAAGGATTGAGGTAAGGATTTCTAGACCTACTGGACCTTTCATGGGAAGAGGAGTTCCCTTTCGTCCCAAATTTTCGACTTCCGCCGACGTCGCCTTCCGGTCCAACTGGAATTATAGCACGTTTTCTTCAAATGCCCATAGGTTGCACGTCCTTGGAGCACTGAGGCTGAGCTTTGGTATGTGGATTCCTTGAAGTCTTCTTAATCTTTCATGTACTGACTTTAGGGCCTCTATCTCTCACCCTTTTCCAGATATAAGCCCAAAGAGAACTTAGCGCGGAACGCAAGTTTACCTCGTCTCCGAGCATAACCAGTTTCCTGGGCACTTGAAAAGTACTCACCGAGACCTCCTCAGCAACGTTCAGGTTGTCTGGAGCTGACCACAAAGAACCGTCCAACCCCTGTCTCACATTTTCGAAGACTTTTGTACATTTTCCGCATGTTCAGTCTATAATATCTTTTGAGGGAGAAAGTATTTCTACTAACTCTTTGCAGCTTCTAGGAGTCCCTATCGGGGTGTATCACTGACATAAGTGCGGTGTGTCGATTGCATGCCATTCTCCAGATATGGGAGGTTGAAAATGGTCAAACTTTCTCAATTTGTCCATTTCTAAGCACACTCTTTGGTGTAAATAAGAAGCCACTTTTTCTCCCTTTTCCTGGCACCTGGGTTTTACGCTTCTGACTTAGTCGTGTTGTCCGTTTTCTTAGCTTTCCAACGACACCAAACTCGTCTTGATCCGACGATAAATAAGAAAGTTATGAGCTTCGGAAAATTCCACTATTTCCTTTACTATTATACTTCTATCCATGACTTTCACTTTCACTTTCATTTGACCTAGATAGTTCATGACCTAGATAGTTCATCTTCGTTTTGTACCTATACCCTACTCCAAACCCTAACCCTAACCCCCATTAACCCTAACCCTAACCCTAACCCTGCTAACCCTAACCCCACTAACCCTAACCCTAACCCCACTAACCCTAACCCCAATTAACCCTAACACTAACCCCCACTAACCCTAACCCCACTAACCCCGCTAACCCCACTAACCCCGCTAACCCCACTAACCCCACTAACCCTAACCCTAACCCCACTAACCCCGCTAACCCCACTAACCCCGCTAACCCCACTAACCCTAACCCCCACTAACCCTAACCCCACTAACCCCAACCCCCACTAACCCTAACCCCCATTAACCCTAACCCCCATTAACCCTAACCCTAACCCCCACTAATCCTGACTTTAACCCCTGCAAACACTTACTTTTTGCTTTTTGCTCCTATCTTTTGAACAGACTGCTCCGATGTCAACGATCTTGGTGTCGTTGGAAAGGTCTTGAAGAGCTCTTTACGCTGATGTCATGAACTTGTCGTTCCAGAGAGCAAAAAGTAGAATAACGAGCGATTTTCTTCATATGCTTGCAAACGGCAGAAGATCTTTATTTCCTTATGCATTTTCAAGTTCTTGGGCTTGTCAGAAAGCTCTTGACAACGTCTATCCATAGCCATAACGGTCAGAAGGATTTACGACTTTTCGCGAGGCTTTCCAGAGCAAATATTGCCAAGGTGTACCCACGCTGCTGAGACATACATCTTTCAACCCTCGCAACTTTTTCCGTCTTTAACCTTTAATAACCATCTTCGCGTTGTTGACAGAACTTGCCAAGACCTTTTCAATGACACCAAGAGTTTGAAAATCGCATGAAAACGAAGAGAGATACGGACCTTTCAATTTGGCGTCAATTTGCCACCCCTTCTGAACAGTTTTTGGTCATCTCAGAAAGAAGGATTGAGGTAAGGATTTCTAGACCTACTGGACCTTTCATGGGAAGAGGAGTTCCCTTTCGTCCCAAATTTTCGACTTCCGCCGACGTCGCCTTCCGGTCCAACTGGAATTATAGCACATTTTCTTCAAATGCCCATAGGTTGCACGCCCTTGGAGCACTGAGGCTGAGCTTTGGTATGTGGATTCCTTGAAGTCTTCTTAATCTTTCATGTACTGACTTTAGGGCCTCTATCTCTCACCCTTTTCCAGATATAAGCCCAAAGAGAACTTAGCGCGGAACGCAAGTTTACCTCGTCTCCGAGCATAACCAGTTTCCTGGGCACTTGAAAAGTACTCACCGAGACCTCCTCAGCAACGTTCAGGTTGTCTGGAGCTGACCACAAAGAACCGTCCAACCCCTGTCTCACATTTTCGAAGACTTTTGTACATTTTCCGCATGTTCAGTCTATAATATCTTTTGAGGGAGAAAGTATTTCTACTAACTCTTTGCAGCTTCTAGGAGTCCCTATCGGGGTGTATCACTGACATAAGTGCGGTGTGTCGATTGCATGCCATTCTCCAGATATGGGAGGTTGAAAATGGTCAAACTTTCTCAATTTGTCCATTTCTAAGCACACTCTTTGGTGTAAATAAGAAGCCACTTTTTCTCCCTTTTCCTGGCACCTGGGTTTTACGCTTCTGACTTAGTCGTGTTGTCCGTTTTCTTAGCTTTCCAACGACACCAAACTCGTCTTGATCCGACGATAAATAAGAAAGTTATGAGCTTCGGAAAATTCCACTATTTCCTTTACTATTATACTTCTATCCATGACTTTCACTTTCACTTTCATTTGACCTAGATAGTTCATGACCTAGATAGTTCATCTTCGTTTTGTACCTATACCCTACTCCAAACCCTAACCCTAACCCCCATTAACCCTAACCCTAACCCTAACCCTGCTAACCCTAACCCCACTAACCCTAACCCTAACCCCACTAACCCTAACCCCAATTAACCCTAACACTAACCCCCACTAACCCTAACCCCACTAACCCCGCTAACCCCACTAACCCCGCTAACCCCACTAACCCCACTAACCCTAACCCTAACCCTAACCCCACTAACCCCGCTAACCCCACTAACCCCGCTAACCCCACTAACCCTAACCCCACTAACCCCAACCCCCACTAACCCTAACCCCCATTAACCCTAACCCCCATTAACCCTAACCCTAACCCCCACTAATCCTGACTTTAACCCCTGCAAACACTTACTTTTTGCTTTTTGCTCCTATCTTTTGACAGACTGCTCCGATGTCAACGATCTTGGTGTCGTTGGAAAGGTCTTGAAGAGCTCTTTACGCTGATGTCATGAACTTGTCGTTCCAGAGAGCAAAAAGTAGAATAACGAGCGATTTTCTTCATATGCTTGCAAACGGCAGAAGATCTTTATTTCCTTATGCATTTTCAAGTTCTTGGGCTTGTCAGAAAGCTCTTGACAACGTCTATCCATAGCCATAACGGTCAGAAGGATTTACGACTTTTCGCGAGGCTTTCCAGAGCAAATATTGCCAAGGTGTACCCACGCTGCTGAGACATACATCTTTCAACCCTCGCAACTTTTTCCGTCTTTAACCTTTAATAACCATCTTCGCGTTGTTGACAGAACTTGCCAAGACCTTTTCAATGACACCAAGAGTTTGAAAATCGCATGAAAACGAAGAGAGATACGGACCTTTCAATTTGGCGTCAATTTGCCACCCCTTCTGAACAGTTTTTGGTCATCTCAGAAAGAAGGATTGAGGTAAGGATTTCTAGACCTACTGGACCTTTCATGGGAAGAGGAGTTCCCTTTCGTCCCAAATTTTCGACTTCCGCCGACGTCGCCTTCCGGTCCAACTGGAATTATAGCACGTTTTCTTCAAATGCCCATAGGTTGCACGCCCTTGGAGCACTGAGGCTGAGCTTTGGTATGTGGATTCCTTGAAGTCTTCTTAATCTTTCATGTACTGAGTTTAGGGCCTCTATCTCTCACCCTTTTCCAGATATAAGCCCAAAGAGAACTTAGCGCGGAACGCAAGTTTACCTCCTCTCCGAGCATAACCAGTTTCCTGGGCACTTGAAAAGTACTCACTGAGACCTCCTCAGCAACCTTCAGCTTGTCTGGAGCTGACCACAAAGAACCCTCCAACCCCTGTCTCACATTTTCTAAGACTTTTGTACATTTTCCGCATGTTCAGTCTATAATATCTTTTGAGGGAGAAAGTATTTCTACTAACTCTTTGCAGCTTCTAGGAGTCCCTATCGGGGTGTATCACTGACATAAGTGCGGTGTGTCGATTGCATGCCATTCTCCAGATATGGGAGGTTGAAAATGGTCAAACTTTCTCAATTTGTCCATTTCTAAGCACACTCTTTGGTGTAAATAAGAAGCCACTTTTTCTCCCTTTTCCTGGCACCTGGGTTTTACGCTTCTGACTTAGTCGTGTTGTCCGTTTTCTTAGCTTTCCAACGACACCAAACTCGTCTTAATCCGACGATCAATAAGAAAGTTATGAGCTTCGGAAAATTCCACTATTTCCTTTACTATTACTTCTATCCATGACTTTCACTTTCACTTTCATTTGACCTAGATAGTTCATGACCTAGATAGTTCATCTTCGTTTTGTCCCTATACCCTAACCCCACTAACCCTAACCCTAACCCCACTAACCCTAACCCCAATTAACCCTAACACTAACCCCCACTAACCCTAACCCCACTAACCCCGCTAACCCCACTAACCCCGCTAACCCCACTAACCCCACTAACCCTAACCCTAACCCTAACCCCACTAACCCCGCTAACCCCACTAACCCCGCTAACCCCACTAACCCTAACCCCCACTAACCCTAACCCTAACCCTAACCCTAACCCCCACTAACCCTAACCCCCATTAACCCTAACCCCCATTAACCCTAACCCTAACCCCCACTAATCCTGACTTTAACCCCTGCAAACACTTACTTTTTGCTTTTTGCTCATATCTTTTGACAGACTGCTCCGATGTCAACGATCTTGGTGTCGTTGGAAAGGTCTTGAAGAGCTCTTTACGCTGATGTCATGAACTTGTCGTTCCAGAGAGCAAAAAGTAGAATAACGAGCGATTTTCTTCATATGCTTGCAAACGGCAGAAGATCTTTATTTCCTTATGGATTTTCAAGTTCTTGGGCTTGTCAGAAAGCTCTTGACAACGTCTATCCATAGCCATAACGGTCAGAAGGATTTACGACTTTTCGCGAGGCTTTCCAGAGCAAATATTGCCAAGGTGTACCCACGCTGCTGAGACATACATCTTTCAACCCTCGCAACTTTTTCCGTCTTTAACCTTTAATAACCATCTTCGCGTTGTTGACAGAACTTGCCAAGACCTTTTCAATGACACCAAGAGTTTGAAAATCGCATGAAAACGAAGAGAGATACGGACCTTTCAATTTGGCGTCAATTTGCCACCCCTTCTGAACAGTTTTTGGTCATCTCAGAAAGAAGGATTGAGGTAAGGATTTCTAGACCTACTGGACCTTTCATGGGAAGAGGAGTTCCCTTTCGTCCCAAATTTTCGACTTCCGCCGACGTCGCCTTCCGGTCCAACTGGAATTATAGCACGTTTTCTTCAAATGCCCATAGGTTGCACGCCCTTGGAGCACTGAGGCTGAGCTTTGGTATGTGGATTCCTTGAAGTCTTCTTAATCTTTCATGTACTGAGTTTAGGGCCTCTATCTCTCACCCTTTTCCAGATATAAGCCCAAAGAGAACTTAGCGCGGAACGCAAGTTTACCTCCTCTCCGAGCATAACCAGTTTCCTGGGCACTTGAAAAGTACTCACTGAGACCTCCTCAGCAACCTTCAGCTTGTCTGGAGCTGACCACAAAGAACCCTCCAACCCCTGTCTCACATTTTCTAAGACTTTTGTACATTTTCCGCATGTTCAGTCTATAATATCTTTTGAGGGAGAAAGTATTTCTACTAACTCTTTGCAGCTTCTAGGAGTCCCTATCGGGGTGTATCACTGACATAAGTGCGGTGTGTCGATTGCATGCCATTCTCCAGATATGGGAGGTTGAAAATGGTCAAACTTTCTCAATTTGTCCATTTCTAAGCACACTCTTTGGTGTAAATAAGAAGCCACTTTTTCTCCCTTTTCCTGGCACCTGGGTTTTACGCTTCTGACTTAGTCGTGTTGTCCGTTTTCTTAGCTTTCCAACGACACCAAACTCGTCTTAATCCGACGATCAATAAGAAAGTTATGAGCTTCGGAAAATTCCACTATTTCCTTTACTATTACTTCTATCCATGACTTTCACTTTCACTTTCATTTGACCTAGATAGTTCATGACCTAGATAGTTCATCTTCGTTTTGTCCCTATACCCTAACCCCACTAACCCTAACCCTAACCCCACTAACCCTAACCCCAATTAACCCTAACACTAACCCCCACTAACCCTAACCCCACTAACCCCGCTAACCCCACTAACCCCGCTAACCCCACTAACCCCACTAACCCTAACCCTAACCCTAACCCCACTAACCCCGCTAACCCCACTAACCCCGCTAACCCCACTAACCCTAACCCCCACTAACCCTAACCCTAACCCTAACCCTAACCCCCACTAACCCTAACCCCCATTAACCCTAACCCCCATTAACCCTAACCCTAACCCCCACTAATCCTGACTTTAACCCCTGCAAACACTTACTTTTTGCTTTTTGCTCATATCTTTTGACAGACTGCTCCGATGTCAACGATCTTGGTGTCGTTGGAAAGGTCTTGAAGAGCTCTTTACGCTGATGTCATGAACTTGTCGTTCCAGAGAGCAAAAAGTAGAATAACGAGCGATTTTCTTCATATGCTTGCAAACGGCAGAAGATCTTTATTTCCTTATGGATTTTCAAGTTCTTGGGCTTGTCAGAAAGCTCTTGACAACGTCTATCCATAGCCATAACGGTCAGAAGGATTTACGACTTTTCGCGAGGCTTTCCAGAGCAAATATTGCCAAGGTGTACCCACGCTGCTGAGACATACATCTTTCAACCCTCGCAACTTTTTCCGTCTTTAACCTTTAATAACCATCTTCGCGTTGTTGACAGAACTTGCCAAGACCTTTTCAATGACACCAAGAGTTTGAAAATCGCATGAAAACGAAGAGAGATACGGACCTTTCAATTTGGCGTCAATTTGCCACCCCTTCTGAACAGTTTTTGGTCATCTCAGAAAGAAGGATTGAGGTAAGGATTTCTAGACCTACTGGACCTTTCATGGGAAGAGGAGTTCCCTTTCGTCCCAAATTTTCGACTTCCGCCGACGTCGCCTTCCGGTCCAACTGGAATTATAGCACGTTTTCTTCAAATGCCCATAGGTTGCACGCCCTTGGAGCACTGAGGCTGAGCTTTGGTATGTGGATTCCTTGAAGTCTTCTTAATCTTTCATGTACTGAGTTTAGGGCCTCTATCTCTCACCCTTTTCCAGATATAAGCCCAAAGAGAACTTAGCGCGGAACGCAAGTTTACCTCCTCTCCGAGCATAACCAGTTTCCTGGGCACTTGAAAAGTACTCACTGAGACCTCCTCAGCAACCTTCAGCTTGTCTGGAGCTGACCACAAAGAACCCTCCAACCCCTGTCTCACATTTTCTAAGACTTTTGTACATTTTCCGCATGTTCAGTCTATAATATCTTTTGAGGGAGAAAGTATTTCTACTAACTCTTTGCAGCTTCTAGGAGTCCCTATCGGGGTGTATCACTGACATAAGTGCGGTGTGTCGATTGCATGCCATTCTCCAGATATGGGAGGTTGAAAATGGTCAAACTTTCTCAATTTGTCCATTTCTAAGCACACTCTTTGGTGTAAATAAGAAGCCACTTTTTCTCCCTTTTCCTGGCACCTGGGTTTTACGCTTCTGACTTAGTCGTGTTGTCCGTTTTCTTAGCTTTCCAACGACACCAAACTCGTCTTAATCCGACGATCAATAAGAAAGTTATGAGCTTCGGAAAATTCCACTATTTCCTTTACTATTACTTCTATCCATGACTTTCACTTTCACTTTCATTTGACCTAGATAGTTCATGACCTAGATAGTTCATCTTCGTTTTGTCCCTATACCCTAACCCCACTAACCCTAACCCTAACCCCACTAACCCTAACCCCAATTAACCCTAACACTAACCCCCACTAACCCTAACCCCACTAACCCCGCTAACCCCACTAACCCCGCTAACCCCACTAACCCCACTAACCCTAACCCTAACCCTAACCCCACTAACCCCGCTAACCCCACTAACCCCGCTAACCCCACTAACCCTAACCCCCACTAACCCTAACCCTAACCCTAACCCTAACCCCCACTAACCCTAACCCCCATTAACCCTAACCCCCATTAACCCTAACCCTAACCCCCACTAATCCTGACTTTAACCCCTGCAAACACTTACTTTTTGCTTTTTGCTCATATCTTTTGACAGACTGCTCCGATGTCAACGATCTTGGTGTCGTTGGAAAGGTCTTGAAGAGCTCTTTACGCTGATGTCATGAACTTGTCGTTCCAGAGAGCAAAAAGTAGAATAACGAGCGATTTTCTTCATATGCTTGCAAACGGCAGAAGATCTTTATTTCCTTATGGATTTTCAAGTTCTTGGGCTTGTCAGAAAGCTCTTGACAACGTCTATCCATAGCCATAACGGTCAGAAGGATTTACGACTTTTCGCGAGGCTTTCCAGAGCAAATATTGCCAAGGTGTACCCACGCTGCTGAGACATACATCTTTCAACCCTCGCAACTTTTTCCGTCTTTAACCTTTAATAACCATCTTCGCGTTGTTGACAGAACTTGCCAAGACCTTTTCAATGACACCAAGAGTTTGAAAATCGCATGAAAACGAAGAGAGATACGGACCTTTCAATTTGGCGTCAATTTGCCACCCCTTCTGAACAGTTTTTGGTCATCTCAGAAAGAAGGATTGAGGTAAGGATTTCTAGACCTACTGGACCTTTCATGGGAAGAGGAGTTCCCTTTCGTCCCAAATTTTCGACTTCCGCCGACGTCGCCTTCCGGTCCAACTGGAATTATAGCACGTTTTCTTCAAATGCCCATAGGTTGCACGCCCTTGGAGCACTGAGGCTGAGCTTTGGTATGTGGATTCCTTGAAGTCTTCTTAATCTTTCATGTACTGAGTTTAGGGCCTCTATCTCTCACCCTTTTCCAGATATAAGCCCAAAGAGAACTTAGCGCGGAACGCAAGTTTACCTCCTCTCCGAGCATAACCAGTTTCCTGGGCACTTGAAAAGTACTCACTGAGACCTCCTCAGCAACCTTCAGCTTGTCTGGAGCTGACCACAAAGAACCCTCCAACCCCTGTCTCACATTTTCTAAGACTTTTGTACATTTTCCGCATGTTCAGTCTATAATATCTTTTGAGGGAGAAAGTATTTCTACTAACTCTTTGCAGCTTCTAGGAGTCCCTATCGGGGTGTATCACTGACATAAGTGCGGTGTGTCGATTGCATGCCATTCTCCAGATATGGGAGGTTGAAAATGGTCAAACTTTCTCAATTTGTCCATTTCTAAGCACACTCTTTGGTGTAAATAAGAAGCCACTTTTTCTCCCTTTTCCTGGCACCTGGGTTTTACGCTACTGACTTAGTCGTGTTGTCCGTTTTCTTAGCTTTCCAACGACACCAAACTCGTCTTAATCCGACGATCAATAAGAAAGTTATGAGCTTCGGAAAATTCCACTATTTCCTTTACTATTACTTCTATCCATGACTTTCACTTTCACTTTCATTTGACCTAGATAGTTCATGACCTAGATAGTTCATCTTCGTTTTGTCCCTATACCCTAACCCCACTAACCCTAACCCTAACCCCACTAACCCTAACCCCAATTAACCCTAACACTAACCCCCACTAACCCTAACCCCACTAACCCCGCTAACCCCACTAACCCCGCTAACCCCACTAACCCCACTAACCCTAACCCTAACCCTAACCCCACTAACCCCGCTAACCCCACTAACCCCGCTAACCCCACTAACCCTAACCCCCACTAACCCTAACCCTAACCCTAACCCTAACCCCCACTAACCCTAACCCCCATTAACCCTAACCCCCATTAACCCTAACCCTAACCCCCACTAATCCTGACTTTAACCCCTGCAAACACTTACTTTTTGCTTTTTGCTCATATCTTTTGACAGACTGCTCCGATGTCAACGATCTTGGTGTCGTTGGAAAGGTCTTGAAGAGCTCTTTACGCTGATGTCATGAACTTGTCGTTCCAGAGAGCAAAAAGTAGAATAACGAGCGATTTTCTTCATATGCTTGCAAACGGCAGAAGATCTTTATTTCCTTATGGATTTTCAAGTTCTTGGGCTTGTCAGAAAGCTCTTGACAACGTCTATCCATAGCCATAACGGTCAGAAGGATTTACGACTTTTCGCGAGGCTTTCCAGAGCAAATATTGCCAAGGTGTACCCACGCTGCTGAGACATACATCTTTCAACCCTCGCAACTTTTTCCGTCTTTAACCTTTAATAACCATCTTCGCGTTGTTGACAGAACTTGCCAAGACCTTTTCAATGACACCAAGAGTTTGAAAATCGCATGAAAACGAAGAGAGATACGGACCTTTCAATTTGGCGTCAATTTGCCACCCCTTCTGAACAGTTTTTGGTCATCTCAGAAAGAAGGATTGAGGTAAGGATTTCTAGACCTACTGGACCTTTCATGGGAAGAGGAGTTCCCTTTCGTCCCAAATTTTCGACTTCCGCCGACGTCGCCTTCCGGTCCAACTGGAATTATAGCACGTTTTCTTCAAATGCCCATAGGTTGCACGCCCTTGGAGCACTGAGGCTGAGCTTTGGTATGTGGATTCCTTGAAGTCTTCTTAATCTTTCATGTACTGAGTTTAGGGCCTCTATCTCTCACCCTTTTCCAGATATAAGCCCAAAGAGAACTTAGCGCGGAACGCAAGTTTACCTCCTCTCCGAGCATAACCAGTTTCCTGGGCACTTGAAAAGTACTCACTGAGACCTCCTCAGCAACCTTCAGCTTGTCTGGAGCTGACCACAAAGAACCCTCCAACCCCTGTCTCACATTTTCTAAGACTTTTGTACATTTTCCGCATGTTCAGTCTATAATATCTTTTGAGGGAGAAAGTATTTCTACTAACTCTTTGCAGCTTCTAGGAGTCCCTATCGGGGTGTATCACTGACATAAGTGCGGTGTGTCGATTGCATGCCATTCTCCAGATATGGGAGGTTGAAAATGGTCAAACTTTCTCAATTTGTCCATTTCTAAGCACACTCTTTGGTGTAAATAAGAAGCCACTTTTTCTCCCTTTTCCTGGCACCTGGGTTTTACGCTTCTGACTTAGTCGTGTTGTCCGTTTTCTTAGCTTTCCAACGACACCAAACTCGTCTTAATCCGACGATCAATAAGAAAGTTATGAGCTTCGGAAAATTCCACTATTTCCTTTACTATTACTTCTATCCATGACTTTCACTTTCACTTTCATTTGACCTAGATAGTTCATGACCTAGATAGTTCATCTTCGTTTTGTCCCTATACCCTAACCCCACTAACCCTAACCCTAACCCCACTAACCCTAACCCCAATTAACCCTAACACTAACTCCCACTAACCCTAACCCCACTAACCCCGCTAACCCCACTAACCCCGCTAACCCCACTAACCCCACTAACCCTAACCCTAACCCTAACCCCACTAACCCCGCTAACCCCACTAACCCCGCTAACCCCACTAACCCTAACCCCCACTAACCCTAACCCTAACCCTAACCCTAACCCCCACTAACCCTAACCCCCATTAACCCTAACCCCCATTAACCCTAACCCTAACCCCCACTAATCCTGACTTTAACCCCTGCAAACACTTACTTTTTGCTTTTTGCTCATATCTTTTGACAGACTGCTCCGATGTCAACGATCTTGGTGTCGTTGGAAAGGTCTTGAAGAGCTCTTTACGCTGATGTCATGAACTTGTCGTTCCAGAGAGCAAAAAGTAGAATAACGAGCGATTTTCTTCATATGCTTGCAAACGGCAGAAGATCTTTATTTCCTTATGGATTTTCAAGTTCTTGGGCTTGTCAGAAAGCTCTTGACAACGTCTATCCATAGCCATAACGGTCAGAAGGATTTACGACTTTTCGCGAGGCTTTCCAGAGCAAATATTGCCAAGGTGTACCCACGCTGCTGAGACATACATCTTTCAACCCTCGCAACTTTTTCCGTCTTTAACCTTTAATAACCATCTTCGCGTTGTTGACAGAACTTGCCAAGACCTTTTCAATGACACCAAGAGTTTGAAAATCGCATGAAAACGAAGAGAGATACGGACCTTTCAATTTGGCGTCAATTTGCCACCCCTTCTGAACAGTTTTTGGTCATCTCAGAAAGAAGGATTGAGGTAAGGATTTCTAGACCTACTGGACCTTTCATGGGAAGAGGAGTTCCCTTTCGTCCCAAATTTTCGACTTCCGCCGACGTCGCCTTCCGGTCCAACTGGAATTATAGCACGTTTTCTTCAAATGCCCATAGGTTGCACGCCCTTGGAGCACTGAGGCTGAGCTTTGGTATGTGGATTCCTTGAAGTCTTCTTAATCTTTCATGTACTGAGTTTAGGGCCTCTATCTCTCACCCTTTTCCAGATATAAGCCCAAAGAGAACTTAGCGCGGAACGCAAGTTTACCTCCTCTCCGAGCATAACCAGTTTCCTGGGCACTTGAAAAGTACTCACTGAGACCTCCTCAGCAACCTTCAGCTTGTCTGGAGCTGACCACAAAGAACCCTCCAACCCCTGTCTCACATTTTCTAAGACTTTTGTACATTTTCCGCATGTTCAGTCTATAATATCTTTTGAGGGAGAAAGTATTTCTACTAACTCTTTGCAGCTTCTAGGAGTCCCTATCGGGGTGTATCACTGACATAAGTGCGGTGTGTCGATTGCATGCCATTCTCCAGATATGGGAGGTTGAAAATGGTCAAACTTTCTCAATTTGTCCATTTCTAAGCACACTCTTTGGTGTAAATAAGAAGCCACTTTTTCTCCCTTTTCCTGGCACCTGGGTTTTACGCTTCTGACTTAGTCGTGTTGTCCGTTTTCTTAGCTTTCCAACGACACCAAACTCGTCTTAATCCGACGATAAATAAGAAAGTTATGAGCTTCGGAAAATTCCACTATTTCCTTTACTATTACTTCTATCCATGACTTTCACTTTCACTTTCATTTGACCTAGATAGTTCATGACCTAGATAGTTCATCTTCGTTTTGTCCCTATACCCTAACCCCACTAACCCTAACCCTAACCCCACTAACCCTAACCCCAATTAACCCTAACACTAACCCCCACTAACCCTAACCCCACTAACCCCGCTAACCCCACTAACCCCGCTAACCCCACTAACCCCACTAACCCTAACCCTAACCCTAACCCCACTAACCCCGCTAACCCCACTAACCCCGCTAACCCCACTAACCCTAACCCCCACTAACCCTAACCCTAACCCTAACCCTGACCCTGACCCAAACCCTAACCCTGACCCTAACCCTAACCCTGACCCTGACCCTAACCCTAACCCTGACCCTAACCCTGACCCTGACCCTAACCCTAACCCTAACCCTGATTTTTAGGATTTATCCAGGGTTATCCCTTTAAACTTCATATCTGGTGTTCATATTCGGGTTCTAAGTTAGGGAGATGATGTTAAATAGAATGAATCCTCAACCCTTCCCGAACCCGGAAGTTAAAGGGTCAACCCTGAGTTAACCCTGATTTTTAGGGTCCATTCAGGGTTATCCCTTTCAACTTCATATCTGGTGTTTATATTCGGGTTTTAAGATAACTACATGATGGTTAATTGAATGAACCCTCAACCCTTCCCGAACCCGCAAGTTAAAGGGTCAACCCTGACTTAACCCTGATTTTTGGGATTTATCCAGGGTTATCCCTTTCAACTTCATATCTGGTGTTCATATTCGGGTTCTAAGTTAGGGAGATGATGTTAAATAGAATGAACCCTCAACCCTTCCCGAACCCGGAAGTTAAAGGGTCAACCCTGAGTTAACCCTGATTTTTAGGGTCCATTCAGGGTTATCCCTTTCAACTTCATATCTGGTGTTTATATTCGGGTTTTAAGATGACTACATGATGGTTAATTGAATGAACCCTCAACCCTTCCCGAACCCGCAAGTTAAAGGGTCAACCCTGAGTTAACCCTGATTTTTAGGATTTATCCAGGGTTATCCCTTTCAACTTCATATCTGGTGTTCATATTCGGGTTCTAAGTTAGGGAGATGATGTTAAATCGAATGAACCCTCAACCCTTCCCGAACCCGGAAGTTAAAGGGTCAACCCTGACTTAACCCTGATTTTTAGGGTCCATTCAGGGTTATTACTTTAAACTTCATATCTGGTGTTTATATTCGGGTTTTAAGATGACTACATGATGGTTAATTGAATGAACCCTCAACCCTTCCCGAACCCGCAAGTTAAAGGGTCAACCCTGACTTAACCCTGATTTTTAGGATTTATCCTGGGTTATCCCTTTAACCTTCATATCCGGTGTTCATATTCGAGTTGTAAGTAAAGGAGATGGTGTTGAATCGAATGAACCCTCAACCCTTCCCGAACCCGGAAGTTAAAGGGTCAACCCTGAGTTAACCCTGATTTTTAGGGTCCATTCAGGGTTATCCCTTTAAACTTCATATCTGGTGTTTATATTTGGGTTGTAATATAAGTAGATGATGTTTAATCGAATGAACGCTTAAACCTTCCCGAACCCGGACTTTAAATGGATGAGTCCGAGTTAACCCTTTCTTGCAGTGTTCATCCAGTTTTATATCCATAAACCTCATATCTGTTGTTCCGATTGGGGTTGAATGATAGTTATACAAAGTCCATTTGCATGAGTTTTTAAATCTATCCAAACGCGGAAGTGTAAGGAATAACCTTGATGTAGCCCTTTTTTCAGTCTTTCTTTTCCTGTTAATACTTTGTTCATCATTCTTAACTTCATATGTATTGTTGATATTCTTAAGTAATAATAATAGATAATGTTCAATTAAATGAGCCCTAAGAAATCTTAAATCCTTATGTTTTCAGATGTCTTATGTCTTCATATCTGCTTATTGTAATTGATTTTTAATATAATTAATTATCATAACAATTCTCTCCAGAAGCATGAAGTTCAAATTGTCACACAGAGTAAACCCTTATTGTAGAGATCATTCAGGTAATTTACTATCACATAATATCTGGAAAAAGAATTTTTGGACCCAATTTAACAGAAAAGTCAATGCAACCTAAAAATCAAAATTAAATTGTAATCCGAATATTTAATTCATGCACCTTTGCATTTTTTTTGGTTTAAAATAAACAACTATTTCATATAACAATCATTTATTTATTATTTTTCAATCTGTGCTTTGATCATTTTTTTAATATTCCTTATTAAAAAGTACACAGCAATAGATACAATTCAGTGATTATCTTACAATCTTGCTGTCAAATGACAGAATGATCTGACAAAATACGAGAAAAAAATCAATTATGTCCATAATACAAGAACTGAAACAATTCACATTGATTTAGGTCAATTTAAGCCATTCATTTTTAACCTTGTCATTAAACAACCCATCATGAATTACATGTTTGTTGTCTGATTATCTGTTTCGGAAAAGCTACAGAACCTTTCTTGTGTACAGGTATCATGGCTATCCAGCACTCCCATCCTCTTTCGTAAAACAATTGAAACCCTAAAGAGCTGCTGAAATTCATAAGCTCGCTTTTGGAATATTCTGTTACATGTTTCTTTAAAGTGCTTCTAATCTCACGTAAACTGCCATTCTCATTCGGAAAGAGTGTTATATGTCTAACTGGCATTCGTATTCCATTTAAATTCTTCAGTTCAATAACACATCCATCAATATCAAAAGTGTACTGAAGCCAAACATCTCTTTCTGCTTCGTCAACTGTCACGCTTCTTACGAATACCCGTTTATCTCTTTTTAAGAATAACATGGGTGACTCGCTCACAGGATAATACCTTTCGCTAAGTTCATGTTCTCCATCACAGTTTCCGCAAAAGTCTGCTCATCTTCCTCGGTATTCATCTTTAAATAAAAAAAAGTTCCAGTCATATTGATTCAATTTTATATACATTTAAATAAAGCTAACTTTACTTATCTAACATAATGGAAGGTCTCTTTAATCAGTTATATTAAAATGGTTACCCTTTGCAGAAGATGTAAAATCCAGAAAAAAAATTTATATGCTGAAAATTGTACTAACAATATTAAAAGATCCTACTTCACAACGTTGGAAAGCAAAAAAATATGCTCTCATACTCATTAAGTAAAATAAATATGAATAAAGAGTAAAAAACCTGTAGAAAACCAAAGTAAACCCATCGTATACCTGGGTTTCACAATAATATTCACCCTGTATCACGGCCAAGTTTTCCCTGGGTTATACCCGGGTTTAACATGGGTTAAACCCGTGTATATCTTGGGTTATACTCGGGTTTATCATGGGTTAAACCCAGATATATCCTTGATTATACCTGGGTAATACCCAGGTATATCCTGGGTTTAACCCTTGATTATCCTGGGTTAAACCCGGGTATATCTTGGGTTAAACCCAGGTATAACCCGGGTTAAACCCGGGTATACCTAGGGTATACCCGAGTACACTGGTGTGCATACTCAGCATCATTTGAAGTTTACTTAAATGACCTTAATTTCAATCAATATGTTCTTATTGTGTAATTAAAAGGAATATATCCTAATTAACCATTGAAAATACACTTTAAATTACCAGGTACTATTGAAGAACACAAAAAAATATACATAAACTTTGTCCTCTTAAACACCAAAAATTCATTATACTTCCGTCAATTTTTAATGCAAAAATAAGGCAAGATTATGCATTACTTCCTTAAAAAAGATGCCGTTGCTTACTCAAACAATACATGATAATTAGCAATTAAAAAAATCAAATGAAATATTACCTTACATCAAAAAAATCACCCATTAAAAACACAACAGTATATAAACGTCCAAATCGAAAGAAATTCTGCAAGAAAACACCTACTTTCACAATGAAATGATTGACAATCACGTGATAAAATAGGCGGAGTCCCGCAATCCCGCACCCGCAACACGTCAAAGTGCCCTTACCCTAACCCACAGTAACCCTAAACCTAACCCTAACCCTGACCCTAACCCTAACCCTAACCCTGACCCTGACCCAAACCCTAACCCTGACCCTAACCCTAACCCTGACCCTGACCCTAACCCTAACCCTAACCCTGACCCTAACCCTGACCCTGACCCTAACCCTAACCCTAACCCTGATTTTTAGGATTTATCCAGGGTTATCCCTTTAAACTTCATATCTGGTGTTCATATTCGGGTTCTAAGTTAGGGAGATGATGTTAAATAGAATGAATCCTCAACCCTTCCCGAACCCGGAAGTTAAAGGGTCAACCCTGAGTTAACCCTGATTTTTAGGGTCCATTCAGGGTTATCCCTTTCAACTTCATATCTGGTGTTTATATTCGGGTTTTAAGATAACTACATGATGGTTAATTGAATGAACCCTCAACCCTTCCCGAACCCGCAAGTTAAAGGGTCAACCCTGACTTAACCCTGATTTTTGGGATTTATCCAGGGTTATCCCTTTCAACTTCATATCTGGTGTTCATATTCGGGTTCTAAGTTAGGGAGATGATGTTAAATAGAATGAACCCTCAACCCTTCCCGAACCCGGAAGTTAAAGGGTCAACCCTGAGTTAACCCTGATTTTTAGGGTCCATTCAGGGTTATCCCTTTCAACTTCATATCTGGTGTTTATATTCGGGTTTTAAGATGACTACATGATGGTTAATTGAATGAACCCTCAACCCTTCCCGAACCCGCAAGTTAAAGGGTCAACCCTGACTTAACCCTGATTTTTAGGATTTATCCTGGGTTATCCCTTTAACCTTCATATCCGGTGTTCATATTCGAGTTGTAAGTAAAGGAGATGGTGTTGAATCGAATGAACCCTCAACCCTTCCCGAACCCGGAAGTTAAAGGGTCAACCCTGAGTTAACCCTGATTTTTAGGGTCCATTCAGGGTTATCCCTTTAAACTTCATATCTGGTGTTTATATTTGGGTTGTAATATAAGTAGATGATGTTTAATCGAATGAACGCTTAAACCTTCCCGAACCCGGACTTTAAATGGATGAGTCCGAGTTAACCCTTTCTTGCAGTGTTCATCCAGTTTTATATCCATAAACCTCATATCTGTTGTTCCGATTGGGGTTGAATGATAGTTATACAAAGTCCATTTGCATGAGTTTTTAAATCTATCCAAACGCGGAAGTGTAAGGAATAACCTTGATGTAGCCCTTTTTTCAGTCTTTCTTTTCTTGTTAATACTTTGTTCATCATTCTTAACTTCATATGTATTGTTGATATTCTTAAGTAATAATAATAGATAATGTTCAATTAAATGAGCCCTAAGAAATCTTAAATCCTTATGTTTTCAGATGTCTTATGTCTTCATATCTGCTTATTGTAATTGATTTTTAATATAATTAATTATCATAACAATTCTCTCCAGAAGCATGAAGTTCAAATTGTCACACAGAGTAAACCCTTATTGTAGAGATCATTCAGGTAATTTACTATCACATAATATCTGGAAAAAGAATTTTTGGACCCAATTTAACAGAAAAGTCAATGCAACCTAAAATTCAAAATTAAATTGTAATCCGAATATTTAATTCATGCACCTTTGCATTTTTTTTGGTTTAAAATAAACAACTATTTCATATAACAATCATTTATTTATTATTTTTCAATCTGTGCTTTGATCATTTTTTTAATATTCCTTATTAAAAAGTACACAGCAATAGATACAATTCAGTGATTATCTTACAATCTTGCTGTCAAATGACAGAATGATCTGACAAAATACGAGAAAAAAATCAATTATGTCCATAATACAAGAACTGAAACAATTCACATTGATTTAGGTCAATTTAAGCCATTCATTTTTAACCTTGTCATTAAACAACCCATCATGAATTACATGTTTGTTGTCTGATTATCTGTTTCGGAAAAGCTACAGAACCTTTCTTGTGTACAGGTATCATGGCTATCCAGCACTCCCATCCTCTTTCGTAAAACAATTGAAACCCTAAAGAGCTGCTGAAATTCATAAGCTCGCTTTTGGAATATTCTGTTACATGTTTCTTTAAAGTGCTTCTAATCTCACGTAAACTGCCATTCTCATTCGGAAAGAGTGTTATATGTCTAACTGGCATTCGTATTCCATTTAAATTCTTCAGTTCAATAACACATCCATCAATATCAAAAGTGTACTGAAGCCAAACATCTCTTTCTGCTTCGTCAACTGTCACGCTTCTTACGAATACCCGTTTATCTCTTTTTAAGAATAACATGGGTGACTCGCTCACAGGATAATACCTTTCGCTAAGTTCATGTTCTCCATCACAGTTTCCGCAAAAGTCTGCTCATCTTCCTCGGTATTCATCTTTAAATAAAAAAAAGTTCCAGTCATATTGATTCAATTTTATATACATTTAAATAAAGCTAACTTTACTTATCTAACATAATGGAAGGTCTCTTTAATCAGTTATATTAAAATGGTTACCCTTTGCAGAAGATGTAAAATCCAGAAAAAAAATTTATATGCTGAAAATTGTACTAACAATATTAAAAGATCCTACTTCACAATGTTGGAAAGCAAAAAAATATGCTCTCATACTCATTAAGTAAAATAAATATGAATAAAGAGTAAAAAAACCTGTAGAAAACCAAAGTAAACCCATCGTATACCTGGGTTTCACAATAATATTCACCCTGTATCACGGCCAAGTTTTCCCTGGGTTATACCCGGGTTTAACATGGGTTAAACCCGTGTATATCTTGGGTTATACTCGGGTTTATCATGGGTTAAACCCAGATATATCCTTGATTATACCTGGGTAATACCCAGGTATATCCTGGGTTTAACCCTTGATTATCCTGGGTTAAACCCGGGTATATCTTGGGTTAAACCCAGGTATAACCCGGGTTAAACCCGGGTATACCTAGGGTATACCCGAGTACACTGGTGTGCATACTCAGCATCATTTGAAGTTTACTTAAATGACCTTAATTTCAATCAATATGTTCTTATTGTGTAATTAAAAGGAATATATCCTAATTAACCATTGAAAATACACTTTAAATTACCAGGTACTATTGAAGAACACAAAAAAATATACATAAACTTTGTCCTCTTAAACACCAAAAATTCATTATACTTCCGTCAATTTTTAATGCAAAAATAAGGCAAGATTATGCATTACTTCCTTAAAAAAGATGCCGTTGCTTACTCAAACAATACATGATAATTAGCAATTAAAAAAATCAAATGAAATATTACCTTACATCAAAAAAATCACCCATTAAAAACACAACAGTATATAAACGTCCAAATCGAAAGAAATTCTGCAAGAAAACACCTACTTTCACAATGAAATGATTGACAATCACGTGATAAAATAGGCGGAGTCCCGCAATCCCGCACCCGCAACACGTCAAAGTGCCCTTACCCTAACCCACAGTAACCCTAAACCTAACCCTAACCCTGACCCTAACCCTAACCCTAACCCTGACCCTGACCCAAACCCTAACCCTGGCCCTAACCCTAACCCTGACCCTGACCCTAACCCTAACCCTAACCCTGACCCTAACCCTGACCCTGACCCTAACCCTAACCCTAACCCTGATTTTTAGGATTTATCCAGGGTTATCCCTTTAAACTTCATATCTGGTGTTCATATTCGGGTTCTAAGTTAGGGAGATGATGTTAAATAGAATGAATCCTCAACCCTTCCCGAACCCGGAGTTAAAGGGTCAACCCTGAGTTAACCCTGATTTTTAGGGTCCATTCAGGGTTATCCCTTTCAACTTCATATCTGGTGTTTATATTCGGGTTTTAAGATAACTACATGATGGTTAATTGAATGAACCCTCAACCCTTCCCGAACCCGCAAGTTAAAGGGTCAACCCTGACTTAACCCTGATTTTTGGGATTTATCCAGGGTTATCCCTTTCAACTTCATATCTGGTGTTCATATTCGGGTTCTAAGTTAGGGAGATGATGTTAAATAGAATGAACCCTCAACCCTTCCCGAACCCGGAAGTTAAAGGGTCAACCCTGAGTTAACCCTGATTTTTAGGGTCCATTCAGGGTTATCACTTTCAACTTCATATCTGGTGTTTATATTCGGGTTTTAAGATAACTACATGATGGTTAATTGAATGAACCCTCAACCCTTCCCGAACCCGCAAGTTAAAGGGTCAACCCTGAGTTAACCCTGATTTTTAGGATTTATCCAGGGTTATCCCTTTCAACTTCATATCTGGTGTTCATATTCGGGTTCTAAGTTAGGGAGATGATGTTAAATCGAATGAACCCTCAACCCTTCCCGAACCCGGAAGTTAAAGGGTCAACCCTGACTTAACCCTGATTTTTAGGGTCCATTCAGGGTTATTACTTTAAACTTCATATCTGGTGTTTATATTCGGGTTTTAAGATGACTACATGATGGTTAATTGAATGAACCCTCAACCCTTCCCGAACCCGCAAGTTAAAGGGTCAACCCTGACTTAACCCTGATTTTTAGGATTTATCCTGGGTTATCCCTTTAACCTTCATATCCGGTGTTCATATTCGAGTTGTAAGTAAAGGAGATGGTGTTGAATCGAATGAACCCTCAACCCTTCCCGAACCCGGAAGTTAAAGGGTCAACCCTGAGTTAACCCTGATTTTTAGGGTCCATTCAGGGTTATCCCTTTAAACTTCATATCTGGTGTTTATATTTGGGTTGTAATATAAGTAGATGATGTTTAATCGAATGAACGCTTAAACCTTCCCGAACCCGGACTTTAAATGGATGAGTCCGAGTTAACCCTTTCTTGCAGTGTTCATCCAGTTTTATATCCATAAACCTCATATCTGTTGTTCCGATTGGGGTTGAATGATAGTTATACAAAGTCCATTTGCATGAGTTTTTAAATCTATCCAAACGCGGAAGTGTAAGGAATAACCTTGATGTAGCCCTTTTTTCAGTCTTTCTTTTCTTGTTAATACTTTGTTCATCATTCTTAACTTCATATGTATTGTTGATATTCTTAAGTAATAATAATAGATAATGTTCAATTAAATGAGCCCTAAGAAATCTTAAATCCTTATGTTTTCAGATGTCTTATGTCTTCATATCTGCTTATTGTAATTGATTTTTAATATAATTAATTATCATAACAATTCTCTCCAGAAGCATGAAGTTCAAATTGTCACACAGAGTAAACCCTTATTGTAGAGATCATTCAGGTAATTTACTATCACATAATATCTGGAAAAAGAATTTTTGGACCCAATTTAACAGAAAAGTCAATGCAACCTAAAAATCAAAATTAAATTGTAATCCGAATATTTAATTCATGCACCTTTGCATTTTTTTTGGTTTAAAATAAACAACTATTTCATATAACAATCATTTATTTATTATTTTTCAATCTGTGCTTTGATCATTTTTTTAATATTCCTTATTAAAAAGTACACAGCAATAGATACAATTCAGTGATTATCTTACAATCTTGCTGTCAAATGACAGAATGATCTGACAAAATACGAGAAAAAAATCAATTATGTCCATAATACAAGAACTGAAACAATTCACATTGATTTAGGTCAATTTTAGCCATTCATTTTTAACCTTGTCATTAAACAACCCATCATGAATTACATGTTTGTTGTCTGATTATCTGTTTCGGAAAAGCTACAGAACCTTTCTTGTGTACAGGTATCATGGCTATCCAGCACTCCCATCCTCTTTCGTAAAACAATTGAAACCCTAAAGAGCTGCTGAAATTCATAAGCTCGCTTTTGGAATATTCTGTTACATGTTTCTTTAAAGTGCTTCTAATCTCACGTAAACTGCCATTCTCATTCGGAAAGAGTGTTATATGTCTAACTGGCATTCGTATTCCATTTAAATTCTTCAGTTCAATAACACATCCATCAATATCAAAAGTGTACTGAAGCCAAACATCTCTTTCTGCTTCGTCAACTGTCACGCTTCTTACGAATACCCGTTTATCTCTTTTTAAGAATAACATGGGTGACTCGCTCACAGGATAATACCTTTCGCTAAGTTCATGTTCTCCATCACAGTTTCCGCAAAAGTCTGCTCATCTTCCTCGGTATTCATCTTTAAATAAAAAAAAGTTCCAGTCATATTGATTCAATTTTATATACATTTAAATAAAGCTAACTTTACTTATCTAACATAATGGAAGGTCTCTTTAATCAGTTATATTAAAATGGTTACCCTTTGCAGAAGATGTAAAATCCAGAAAAAAAATTTATATGCTGAAAATTGTACTAACAATATTAAAAGATCCTACTTCACAATGTTGGAAAGCAAAAAAATATGCTCTCATACTCATTAAGTAAAATAAATATGAATAAAGAGTAAAAAACCTGTAGAAAACCAAAGTAAACCCATCGTATACCTGGGTTTCACAATAATATTCACCCTGTATCACGGCCAAGTTTTCCCTGGGTTATACCCGGGTTTAACATGGGTTAAACCCGTGTATATCTTGGGTTATACTCGGGTTTATCATGGGTTAAACCCAGATATATCCTTGATTATACCTGGGTAATACCCAGGTATATCCTGGGTTTAACCCTTGATTATCCTGGGTTAAACCCGGGTATATCTTGGGTTAAACCCAGGTATAACCCGGGTTAAACCCGGGTATACCTAGGGTATACCCGAGTACACTGGTGTGCATACTCAGCATCATTTGAAGTTTACTTAAATGACCTTAATTTCAATCAATATGTTCTTATTGTGTAATTAAAAGGAATATATCCTAATTAACCATTGAAAATACACTTTAAATTACCAGGTACTATTGAAGAACACAAAAAAATATACATAAACTTTGTCCTCTTAAACACCAAAAATTCATTATACTTCCGTCAATTTTTAATGCAAAAATAAGGCAAGATTATGCATTACTTCCTTAAAAAAGATGCCGTTGCTTACTCAAACAATACATGATAATTAGCAATTAAAAAAATCAAATGAAATATTACCTTACATCAAAAAAATCACCCATTAAAAACACAACAGTATATAAACGTCCAAATCGAAAGAAATTCTGCAAGAAAACACCTACTTTCACAATGAAATGATTGACAATCACGTGATAAAATAGGCGGAGTCCCGCAATCCCGCACCCGCAACACGTCAAAGTGCCCTTACCCTAACCCACAGTAACCCTAAACCTAACCCTAACCCTGACCCTAACCCTAACCCTAACCCTGACCCTGACCCAAACCCTAACCCTGACCCTAACCCTAACCCTGACCCTGACCCTAACCCTAACCCTAACCCTGACCCTAACCCTGACCCTGACCCTAACCCTAACCCTAACCCTGATTTTTAGGATTTATCCAGGGTTATCCCTTTAAACTTCATATCTGGTGTTCATATTCGGGTTCTAAGTTAGGGAGATGATGTTAAATAGAATGAATCCTCAACCCTTCCCGAACCCGGAAGTTAAAGGGTCAACCCTGAGTTAACCCTGATTTTTAGGGTCCATTCAGGGTTATCCCTTTCAACTTCATATCTGGTGTTTATATTCGGGTTTTAAGATAACTACATGATGGTTAATTGAATGAACCCTCAACCCTTCCCGAACCCGCAAGTTAAAGGGTCAACCCTGACTTAACCCTGATTTTTGGGATTTATCCAGGGTTATCCCTTTCAACTTCATATCTGGTGTTCATATTCGGGTTCTAAGTTAGGGAGATGATGTTAAATAGAATGAACCCTCAACCCTTCCCGAACCCGGAAGTTAAAGGGTCAACCCTGAGTTAACCCTGATTTTTAGGGTCCATTCAGGGTTATCCCTTTCAACTTCATATCTGGTGTTTATATTCGGGTTTTAAGATGACTACATGATGGTTAATTGAATGAACCCTCAACCCTTCCCGAACCCGCAAGTTAAAGGGTCAACCCTGAGTTAACCCTGATTTTTAGGATTTATCCAGGGTTATCCCTTTCAACTTCATATCTGGTGTTCATATTCGGGTTCTAAGTTAGGGAGATGATGTTAAATCGAATGAACCCTCAACCCTTCCCGAACCCGGAAGTTAAAGGGTCAACCCTGAGTTAACCCTGATTTTTAGGGTCCATTCAGGGTTATTACTTTAAACTTCATATCTGGTGTTTATATTCGGGTTTTAAGATGACTACATGATGGTTAATTGAATGAACCCTCAACCCTTCCCGAACCCGCAAGTTAAAGGGTCAACCCTGACTTAACCCTGATTTTTAGGATTTATCCTGGGTTATCCCTTTAACCTTCATATCCGGTGTTCATATTCGAGTTGTAAGTAAAGGAGATGGTGTTGAATCGAATGAACCCTCAACCCTTCCCGAACCCGGAAGTTAAAGGGTCAACCCTGAGTTAACCCTGATTTTTAGGGTCCATTCAGGGTTATCCCTTTAAACTTCATATCTGGTGTTTATATTTGGGTTGTAATATAAGTAGATGATGTTTAATCGAATGAACGCTTAAACCTTCCCGAACCCGGACTTTAAATGGATGAGTCCGAGTTAACCCTTTCTTGCAGTGTTCATCCAGTTTGATCTCCATAAACCTCATATCTGTTGTTCCGATTGGGGTTGAATGATAGTTATACAAAGTCCATTTGCATGAGTTTTTAAATCTATCCAAACGCGGAAGTGTAAGGAATAACCTTGATGTAGCCCTTTTTTCAGTCTTTCTTTTCTTGTTAATACTTTGTTCATCATTCTTAACTTCATATGTATTGTTGATATTCTTAAGTAATAATAATAGATAATGTTCAATTAAATGAGCCCTAAGAAATCTTAAATCCTTATGTTTTCAGATGTCTTATGTCTTCATATCTGCTTATTGTAATTGATTTTTAATATAATTAATTATCATAACAATTCTCTCCAGAAGCATGAAGTTCAAATTGTCACACAGAGTAAACCCTTATTGTAGAGATCATTCAGGTAATTTACTATCACATAATATCTGGAAAAAGAATTTTTGGACCCAATTTAACAGAAAAGTCAATGCAACCTAAAAATCAAAATTAAATTGTAATCCGAATATTTAATTCATGCACCTTTGCATTTTTTTGGTTTAAAATAAACAACTATTTCATATAACAATCATTTATTTATTATTTTTCAATCTGTGCTTTGATCATTTTTTTAATATTCCTTATTAAAAAGTACACAGCAATAGATACAATTCAGTGATTATCTTACAATCTTGCTGTCAAATGACAGAATGATCTGACAAAATACGAGAAAAAAATCAATTATGTCCATAATACAAGAACTGAAACAATTCACATTGATTTAGGTCAATTTAAGCCATTCATTTTTAACCTTGTCATTAAACAACCCATCATGAATTACATGTTTGTTGTCTGATTATCTGTTTCGGAAAAGCTACAGAACCTTTCTTGTGTACAGGTATCATGGCTATCCAGCACTCCCATCCTCTTTCGTAAAACAATTGAAACCCTAAAGAGCTGCTGAAATTCATAAGCTCGCTTTTGGAATATTCTGTTACATGTTTCTTTAAAGTGCTTCTAATCTCACGTAAACTGCCATTCTCATTCGGAAAGAGTGTTATATGTCTAACTGGCATTCGTATTCCATTTAAATTCTTCAGTTCAATAACACATCCATCAATATCAAAAGTGTACTGAAGCCAAACATCTCTTTCTGCTTCGTCAACTGTCACGCTTCTTACGAATACCCGTTTATCTCTTTTTAAGAATAACATGGGTGACTCGCTCACAGGATAATACCTTTCGCTAAGTTCATGTTCTCCATCACAGTTTCCGCAAAAGTCTGCTCATCTTCCTCGGTATTCATCTTTAAATAAAAAAAAGTTCCAGTCATATTGATTCAATTTTATATACATTTAAATAAAGCTAACTTTACTTATCTAACATAATGGAAGGTCTCTTTAATCAGTTATATTAAAATGGTTACCCTTTGCAGAAGATGTAAAATCCAGAAAAAAAATTTATATGCTGAAAATTGTACTAACAATATTAAAAGATCCTACTTCACAATGTTGGAAAGCAAAAAAATATGCTCTCATACTCATTAAGTAAAATAAATATGAATAAAGAGTAAAAAACCTGTAGAAAACCAAAGTAAACCCATCGTATACCTGGGTTTCACAATAATATTCACCCTGTATCACGGCCAAGTTTTCCCTGGGTTATACCCGGGTTTAACATGGGTTAAACCCGTGTATATCTTGGGTTATACTCGGGTTTATCATGGGTTAAACCCAGATATATCCTTGATTATACCTGGGTAATACCCAGGTATATCCTGGGTTTAACCCTTGATTATCCTGGGTTAAACCCGGGTATATCTTGGGTTAAACCCAGGTATAACCCGGGTTAAACCCGGGTATACCTAGGGTATACCCGAGTACACTGGTGTGCATACTCAGCATCATTTGAAGTTTACTTAAATGACCTTAATTTCAATCAATATGTTCTTATTGTGTAATTAAAAGGAATATATCCTAATTAACCATTGAAAATACACTTTAAATTACCAGGTACTATTGAAGAACACAAAAAAATATACATAAACTTTGTCCTCTTAAACACCAAAAATTCATTATACTTCCGTCAATTTTTAATGCAAAAATAAGGCAAGATTATGCATTACTTCCTTAAAAAAGATGCCGTTGCTTACTCAAACAATACATGATAATTAGCAATTAAAAAAATCAAATGAAATATTACCTTACATCAAAAAAATCACCCATTAAAAACACAACAGTATATAAACGTCCAAATCGAAAGAAATTCTGCAAGAAAACACCTACTTTCACAATGAAATGATTGACAATCACGTGATAAAATAGGCGGAGTCCCGCAATCCCGCACCCGCAACACGTCAAAGTGCCCTTACCCTAACCCACAGTAACCCTAAACCTAACCCTAACCCTGACCCTAACCCTAACCCTAACCCTGACCCTGACCCAAACCCTAACCCTGACCCTAACCCTAACCCTGACCCTGACCCTAACCCTAACCCTAACCCTGACCCTAACCCTGACCCTGACCCTAACCCTAACCCTAACCCTGATTTTTAGGATTTATCCAGGGTTATCCCTTTAAACTTCATATCTGGCGTTCATATTCGGGTTCTAAGTTAGGGAGATGATGTTAAATAGAATGAATCCTCAACCCTTCCCGAACCCGGAAGTTAAAGGGTCAACCCTGAGTTAACCCTGATTTTTAGGGTCCATTCAGGGTTATCCCTTTCAACTTCATATCTGGTGTTTATATTCGGGTTTTAAGATAACTACATGATGGTTAATTGAATGAACCCTCAACCCTTCCCGAACCCGCAAGTTAAAGGGTCAACCCTGACTTAACCCTGATTTTTGGGATTTATCCAGGGTTATCCCTTTCAACTTCATATCTGGTGTTCATATTCGGGTTCTAAGTTAGGGAGATGATGTTAAATAGAATGAACCCTCAACCCTTCCCGAACCCGGAAGTTAAAGGGTCAACCCTGAGTTAACCCTGATTTTTAGGGTCCATTCAGGGTTATCCCTTTCAACTTCATATCTGGTGTTTATATTCGGGTTTTAAGATGACTACATGATGGTTAATTGAATGAACCCTCAACCCTTCCCGAACCCGCAAGTTAAAGGGTCAACCCTGAGTTAACCCTGATTTTTAGGATTTATCCAGGGTTATCCCTTTCAACTTCATATCTGGTGTTCATATTCGGGTTCTAAGTTAGGGAGATGATGTTAAATCGAATGAACCCTCAACCCTTCCCGAACCCGGAAGTTAAAGGGTCAACCCTGAGTTAACCCTGATTTTTAGGGTCCATTCAGGGTTATTACTTTAAACTTCATATCTGGTGTTTATATTCGGGTTTTAAGATGACTACATGATGGTTAATTGAATGAACCCTCAACCCTTCCCGAACCCGCAAGTTAAAGGGTCAACCCTGACTTAACCCTGATTTTTAGGATTTATCCTGGGTTATCCCTTTAACCTTCATATCCGGTGTTCATATTCGAGTTGTAAGTAAAGGAGATGGTGTTGAATCGAATGAACCCTCAACCCTTCCCGAACCCGGAAGTTAAAGGGTCAACCCTGAGTTAACCCTGATTTTTAGGGTCCATTCAGGGTTATCCCTTTAAACTTCATATCTGGTGTTTATATTTGGGTTGTAATATAAGTAGATGATGTTTAATCGAATGAACGCTTAAACCTTCCCGAACCCGGACTTTAAATGGATGAGTCCGAGTTAACCCTTTCTTGCAGTGTTCATCCAGTTTTATCTCCATAAACCTCATATCTGTTGTTCCGATTGGGGTTGAATGATAGTTATACAAAGTCCATTTGCATGAGTTTTTAAATCTATCCAAACGCGGAAGTGTAAGGAATAACCTTGATGTAGCCCTTTTTTCAGTCTTTCTTTTCTTGTTAATACTTTGTTCATCATTCTTAACTTCATATGTATTGTTGATATTCTTAAGTAATAATAATAGATAATGTTCAATTAAATGAGCCCTAAGAAATCTTAAATCCTTATGTTTTCAGATGTCTTATGTCTTCATATCTGCTTATTGTAATTGATTTTTAATATAATTAATTATCATAACAATTCTCTCCAGAAGCATGAAGTTCAAATTGTCACACAGAGTAAACCCTTATTGTAGAGATCATTCAGGTAATTTACTATCACATAATATCTGGAAAAAGAATTTTTGGACCCAATTTAACAGAAAAGTCAATGCAACCTAAAAATCAAAATTAAATTGTAATCCGAATATTTAATTCATGCACCTTTGCATTTTTTTTGGTTTAAAATAAACAACTATTTCATATAACAATCATTTATTTATTATTTTTCAATCTGTGCTTTGATCATTTTTTTAATATTCCTTATTAAAAAGTACACAGCAATAGATACAATTCAGTGATTATCTTACAATCTTGCTGTCAAATGACAGAATGATCTGACAAAATACGAGAAAAAAATCAATTATGTCCATAATACAAGAACTGAAACAATTCACATTGATTTAGGTCAATTTAAGCCATTCATTTTTAACCTTGTCATTAAACAACCCATCATGAATTACATGTTTGTTGTCTGATTATCTGTTTCGGAAAAGCTACAGAACCTTTCTTGTGTACAGGTATCATGGCTATCCAGCACTCCCATCCTCTTTCGTAAAACAATTGAAACCCTAAAGAGCTGCTGAAATTCATAAGCTCGCTTTTGGAATATTCTGTTACATGTTTCTTTAAAGTGCTTCTAATCTCACGTAAACTGCCATTCTCATTCGGAAAGAGTGTTATATGTCTAACTGGCATTCGTATTCCATTTAAATTCTTCAGTTCAATAACACATCCATCAATATCAAAAGTGTACTGAAGCCAAACATCTCTTTCTGCTTCGTCAACTGTCACGCTTCTTACGAATACCCGTTTATCTCTTTTTAAGAATAACATGGGTGACTCGCTCACAGGATAATACCTTTCGCTAAGTTCATGTTCTCCATCACAGTTTCCGCAAAAGTCTGCTCATCTTCCTCGGTATTCATCTTTAAATAAAAAAAAGTTCCAGTCATATTGATTCAATTTTATATACATTTAAATAAAGCTAACTTTACTTATCTAACATAATGGAAGGTCTCTTTAATCAGTTATATTAAAATGGTTACCCTTTGCAGAAGATGTAAAATCCAGAAAAAAAATTTATATGCTGAAAATTGTACTAACAATATTAAAAGATCCTACTTCACAATGTTGGAAAGCAAAAAAATATGCTCTCATACTCATTAAGTAAAATAAATATGAATAAAGAGTAAAAAACCTGTAGAAAACCAAAGTAAACCCATCGTATACCTGGGTTTCACAATAATATTCACCCTGTATCACGGCCAAGTTTTCCCTGGGTTATACCCGGGTTTAACATGGGTTAAACCCGTGTATATCTTGGGTTATACTCGGGTTTATCATGGGTTAAACCCAGATATATCCTTGATTATACCTGGGTAATACCCAGGTATATCCTGGGTTTAACCCTTGATTATCCTGGGTTAAACCCGGGTATATCTTGGGTTAAACCCAGGTATAACCCGGGTTAAACCCGGGTATACCTAGGGTATACCCGAGTACACTGGTGTGCATACTCAGCATCATTTGAAGTTTACTTAAATGACCTTAATTTCAATCAATATGTTCTTATTGTGTAATTAAAAGGAATATATCCTAATTAACCATTGAAAATACACTTTAAATTACCAGGTACTATTGAAGAACACAAAAAAATATACATAAACTTTGTCCTCTTAAACACCAAAAATTCATTATACTTCCGTCAATTTTTAATGCAAAAATAAGGCAAGATTATGCATTACTTCCTTAAAAAAGATGCCGTTGCTTACTCAAACAATACATGATAATTAGCAATTAAAAAAATCAAATGAAATATTACCTTACATCAAAAAAATCACCCATTAAAAACACAACAGTATATAAACGTCCAAATCGAAAGAAATTCTGCAAGAAAACACCTACTTTCACAATGAAATGATTGACAATCACGTGATAAAATAGGCGGAGTCCCGCAATCCCGCACCCGCAACACGTCAAAGTGCCCTTACCCTAACCCACAGTAACCCTAAACCTAACCCTAACCCTGACCCTAACCCTAACCCTGACCCTGACCCAAACCCTAACCCTGACCCTAACCCTAACCCTGACCCTGACCCTAACCCTAACCCTAACCCTGATTTTTAGGATTTATCCAGGGTTATCCCTTTAAACTTCATATCTGGTGTTCATATTCGGGTTCTAAGTTAGGGAGATGATGTTAAATAGAATGAACCCTCAACCCTTCCCGAACCCGGAAGTTAAAGGGTCAACCCTGAGTTAACCCTGATTTTTAGGGTCCATTCAGGGTTATCCCTTTCAACTTCATATCTGGTGTTTATATTCGGGTTTTAAGATGACTACATGATGGTTAATTGAATGAACCCTCAACCCTTCCCGAACCCGCAAGTTAAAGGGTCAACCCTGAGTTAACCCTGATTTTTAGGATTTATCCAGGGTTATCCCTTTCAACTTCATATCTGGTGTTCATATTCGGGTTCTAAGTTAGGGAGATGATGTTAAATCGAATGAACCCTCAACCCTTCCCGAACCCGGAAGTTAAAGGGTCAACCCTGACTTAACCCTGATTTTTAGGGTCCATTCAGGGTTATTACTTTAAACTTCATATCTGGTGTTTATATTCGGGTTTTAAGATGACTACATGATGGTTAATTGAATGAACCCTCAACCCTTCCCGAACCCGCAAGTTAAAGGGTCAACCCTGACTTAACCCTGATTTTTAGGATTTATCCTGGGTTATCCCTTTAACCTTCATATCCGGTGTTCATATTCGAGTTGTAAGTAAAGGAGATGGTGTTGAATCGAATGAACCCTCAACCCTTCCCGAACCCGGAAGTTAAAGGGTCAACCCTGAGTTAACCCTGATTTTTAGGGTCCATTCAGGGTTATCCCTTTAAACTTCATATCTGGTGTTTATATTTGGGTTGTAATATAAGTAGATGATGTTTAATCGAATGAACGCTTAAACCTTCCCGAACCCGGACTTTAAATGGATGAGTCCGAGTTAACCCTTTCTTGCAGTGTTCATCCAGTTTTATATCCATAAACCTCATATCTGTTGTTCCGATTGGGGTTGAATGATAGTTATACAAAGTCCATTTGCATGAGTTTTTAAATCTATCCAAACGCGGAAGTGTAAGGAATAACCTTGATGTAGCCCTTTTTTCAGTCTTTCTTTTCTTGTTAATACTTTGTTCATCATTCTTAACTTCATATGTATTGTTGATATTCTTAAGTAATAATAATAGATAATGTTCAATTAAATGAGCCCTAAGAAATCTTAAATCCTTATGTTTTCAGATGTCTTATGTCTTCATATCTGCTTATTGTAATTGATTTTTAATATAATTAATTATCATAACAATTCTCTCCAGAAGCATGAAGTTCAAATTGTCACACAGAGTAAACCCTTATTGTAGAGATCATTCAGGTAATTTACTATCACATAATATCTGGAAAAAGAATTTTTGGACCCAATTTAACAGAAAAGTCAATGCAACCTAAAAATCAAAATTAAATTGTAATCCGAATATTTAATTCATGCACCTTTGCATTTTTTTTGGTTTAAAATAAACAACTATTTCATATAACAATCATTTATTTATTATTTTTCAATCTGTGCTTTGATCATTTTTTTAATATTCCTTATTAAAAAGTACACAGCAATAGATACAATTCAGTGATTATCTTACAATCTTGCTGTCAAATGACAGAATGATCTGACAAAATACGAGAAAAAAATCAATTATGTCCATAATACAAGAACTGAAACAATTCACATTGATTTAGGTCAATTTAAGCCATTCATTTTTAACCTTGTCATTAAACAACCCATCATGAATTACATGTTTGTTGTCTGATTATCTGTTTCGGAAAAGCTACAGAACCTTTCTTGTGTACAGGTATCATGGCTATCCAGCACTCCCATCCTCTTTCGTAAAACAATTGAAACCCTAAAGAGCTGCTGAAATTCATAAGCTCGCTTTTGGAATATTCTGTTACATGTTTCTTTAAAGTGCTTCTAATCTCACGTAAACTGCCATTCTCATTCGGAAAGAGTGTTATATGTCTAACTGGCATTCGTATTCCATTTAAATTCTTCAGTTCAATAACACATCCATCAATATCAAAAGTGTACTGAAGCCAAACATCTCTTTCTGCTTCGTCAACTGTCACGCTTCTTACGAATACCCGTTTATCTCTTTTTAAGAATAACATGGGTGACTCGCTCACAGGATAATACCTTTCGCTAAGTTCATGTTCTCCATCACAGTTTCCGCAAAAGTCTGCTCATCTTCCTCGGTATTCATCTTTAAATAAAAAAAAGTTCCAGTCATATTGATTCAATTTTATATACATTTAAATAAAGCTAACTTTACTTATCTAACATAATGGAAGGTCTCTTTAATCAGTTATATTAAAATGGTTACCCTTTGCAGAAGATGTAAAATCCAGAAAAAAAATTTATATGCTGAAAATTGTACTAACAATATTAAAAGATCCTACTTCACAATGTTGGAAAGCAAAAAAATATGCTCTCATACTCATTAAGTAAAATAAATATGAATAAAGAGTAAAAAACCTGTAGAAAACCAAAGTAAACCCATCGTATACCTGGGTTTCACAATAATATTCACCCTGTATCACGGCCAAGTTTTCCCTGGGTTATACCCGGGTTTAACATGGGTTAAACCCGTGTATATCTTAGGTTATACTCGGGTTTATCATGGGTTAAACCCAGATATATCCTTGATTATACCTGGGTAATACCCAGGTATATCCTGGGTTTAACCCTTGATTATCCTGGGTTAAACCCGGGTATATCTTGGGTTAAACCCAGGTATAACCCGGGTTAAACCCGGGTATACCTAGGGTATACCCGAGTACACTGGTGTGCATACTCAGCATCATTTGAAGTTTACTTAAATGACCTTAATTTCAATCAATATGTTCTTATTGTGTAATTAAAAGGAATATATCCTAATTAACCATTGAAAATACACTTTAAATTACCAGGTACTATTGAAGAACACAAAAAAATATACATAAACTTTGTCCTCTTAAACACCAAAAATTCATTATACTTCCGTCAATTTTTAATGCAAAAATAAGGCAAGATTATGCATTACTTCCTTAAAAAAGATGCCGTTGCTTACTCAAACAATACATGATAATTAGCAATTAAAAAAATCAAATGAAATATTACCTTACATCAAAAAAATCACCCATTAAAAACACAACAGTATATAAACGTCCAAATCGAAAGAAATTCTGCAAGAAAACACCTACTTTCACAATGAAATGATTGACAATCACGTGATAAAATAGGCGGAGTCCCGCAATCCCGCACCCGCAACACGTCAAAGTGCCCTTACCCTAACCCACAGTAACCCTAAACCTAACCCTAACCCTGACCCTAACCCTAACCCTAACCCTGACCCTGACCCAAACCCTAACCCTGACCCTAACCCTAACCCTGACCCTGACCCTAACCCTAACCCTAACCCTGACCCTAACCCTGACCCTGACCCTAACCCTAACCCTAACCCTGATTTTTAGGATTTATCCAGGGTTATCCCTTTAAACTTCATATCTGGTGTTCATATTCGGGTTCTAAGTTAGGGAGATGATGTTAAATAGAATGAATCCTCAACCCTTCCCGAACCCGGAAGTTAAAGGGTCAACCCTGAGTTAACCCTGATTTTTAGGGTCCATTCAGGGTTATCCCTTTCAACTTCATATCTGGTGTTTATATTCGGGTTTTAAGATAACTACATGATGGTTAATTGAATGAACCCTCAACCCTTCCCGAACCCGCAAGTTAAAGGGTCAACCCTGACTTAACCCTGATTTTTGGGATTTATCCAGGGTTATCCCTTTCAACTTCATATCTGGTGTTCATATTCGGGTTCTAAGTTAGGGAGATGATGTTAAATAGAATGAACCCTCAACCCTTCCCGAACCCGGAAGTTAAAGGGTCAACCCTGAGTTAACCCTGATTTTTAGGGTCCATTCAGGGTTATCCCTTTCAACTTCATATCTGGTGTTTATATTCGGGTTTTAAGATGACTACATGATGGTTAATTGAATGAACCCTCAACCCTTCCCGAACCCGCAAGTTAAAGGGTCAACCCTGAGTTAACCCTGATTTTTAGGATTTATCCAGGGTTATCCCTTTCAACTTCATATCTGGTGTTCATATTCGGGTTCTAAGTTAGGGAGATGATGTTAAATCGAATGAACCCTCAACCCTTCCCGAACCCGGAAGTTAAAGGGTCAACCCTGACTTAACCCTGATTTTTAGGGTCCATTCAGGGTTATTACTTTAAACTTCATATCTGGTGTTTATATTCGGGTTTTAAGATGACTACATGATGGTTAATTGAATGAACCCTCAACCCTTCCCGAACCCGGAAGTTAAAGGGTCAACCCTGACTTAACCCTGATTTTTAGGATTTATCCTGGGTTATCCCTTTAACCTTCATATCCGGTGTTCATATTCGAGTTGTAAGTAAAGGAGATGGTGTTGAATCGAATGAACCCTCAACCCTTCCCGAACCCGGAAGTTAAAGGGTCAACCCTGAGTTAACCCTGATTTTTAGGGTCCATTCAGGGTTATCCCTTTAAACTTCATATCTGGTGTTTATATTTGGGTTGTAATATAAGTAGATGATGTTTAATCGAATGAACGCTTAAACCTTCCCGAACCCGGACTTTAAATGGATGAGTCCGAGTTAACCCTTTCTTGCAGTGTTCATCCAGTTTTATCTCCATAAACCTCATATCTGTTGTTCCGATTGGGGTTGAATGATAGTTATACAAAGTCCATTTGCATGAGTTTTTAAATCTATCCAAACGCGGAAGTGTAAGGAATAACCTTGATGTAGCCCTTTTTTCAGTCTTTCTTTTCTTGTTAATACTTTGTTCATCATTCTTAACTTCATATGTATTGTTGATATTCTTAAGTAATAATAATAGATAATGTTCAATTAAATGAGCCCTAAGAAATCTTAAATCCTTATGTTTTCAGATGTCTTATGTCTTCATATCTGCTTATTGTAATTGATTTTTAATATAATTAATTATCATAACAATTCTCTCCAGAAGCATGAAGTTCAAATTGTCACACAGAGTAAACCCTTATTGTAGAGATCATTCAGGTAATTTACTATCACATAATATCTGGAAAAAGAATTTTTGGACCCAATTTAACAGAAAAGTCAATGCAACCTAAAAATCAAAATTAAATTGTAATCCGAATATTTAATTCATGCACCTTTGCATTTTTTTTGGTTTAAAATAAACAACTATTTCATATAACAATCATTTATTTATTATTTTTCAATCTGTGCTTTGATCATTTTTTTAATATTCCTTATTAAAAAGTACACAGCAATAGATACAATTCAGTGATTATCTTACAATCTTGCTGTCAAATGACAGAATGATCTGACAAAATACGAGAAAAAAATCAATTATGTCCATAATACAAGAACTGAAACAATTCACATTGATTTAGGTCAATTTAAGCCATTCATTTTTAACCTTGTCATTAAACAACCCATCATGAATTACATGTTTGTTGTCTGATTATCTGTTTCGGAAAAGCTACAGAACCTTTCTTGTGTACAGGTATCATGGCTATCCAGCACTCCCATCCTCTTTCGTAAAACAATTGAAACCCTAAAGAGCTGCTGAAATTCATAAGCTCGCTTTTGGAATATTCTGTTACATGTTTCTTTAAAGTGCTTCTAATCTCACGTAAACTGCCATTCTCATTCGGAAAGAGTGTTATATGTCTAACTGGCATTCGTATTCCATTTAAATTCTTCAGTTCAATAACACATCCATCAATATCAAAAGTGTACTGAAGCCAAACATCTCTTTCTGCTTCGTCAACTGTCACGCTTCTTACGAATACCCGTTTATCTCTTTTTAAGAATAACATGGGTGACTCGCTCACAGGATAATACCTTTCGCTAAGTTCATGTTCTCCATCACAGTTTCCGCAAAAGTCTGCTCATCTTCCTCGGTATTCATCTTTAAATAAAAAAAAGTTCCAGTCATATTGATTCAATTTTATATACATTTAAATAAAGCTAACTTTACTTATCTAACATAATGGAAGGTCTCTTTAATCAGTTATATTAAAATGGTTACCCTTTGCAGAAGATGTAAAATCCAGAAAAAAAATTTATATGCTGAAAATTGTACTAACAATGTTGGAAAGCAAAAAAATATGCTCTCATACTCATTAAGTAAAATAAATATGAATAAAGAGTAAAAAACCTGTAGAAAACCAAAGTAAACCCATCGTATACCTGGGTTTCACAATAATATTCACCCTGTATCACGGCCAAGTTTTCCCTGGGTTATACCCGGGTTTAACATGGGTTAAACCCGTGCATATCTTGGGTTATACTCGGGTTTATCATGGGTTAAACCCAGATATATCCTTGATTATACCTGGGTAATACCCAGGTATATCCTGGGTTTAACCCTTGATTATCCTGGGTTAAACCCGGGTATATCTTGGGTTAAACCCAGGTATAACCCGGGTTAAACCCGGGTATACCTAGGGTATACCCGAGTACACTGGTGTGCATACTCAGCATCATTTGAAGTTTACTTAAATGACCTTAATTTCAATCAATATGTTCTTATTGTGTAATTAAAAGGAATATATCCTAATTAACCATTGAAAATACACTTTAAATTACCAGGTACTATTGAAGAACACAAAAAAATATACATAAACTTTGTCCTCTTAAACACCAAAAATTCATTATACTTCCGTCAATTTTTAATGCAAAAATAAGGCAAGATTATGCATTACTTCCTTAAAAAAGATGCCGTTGCTTACTCAAACAATACATGATAATTAGCAATTAAAAAAATCAAATGAAATATTACCTTACATCAAAAAAATCACCCATTAAAAACACAACAGTATATAAACGTCCAAATCGAAAGAAATTCTGCAAGAAAACACCTACTTTCACAATGAAATGATTGACAATCACGTGATAAAATAGGCGGAGTCCCGCAATCCCGCACCCGCAACACGTCAAAGTGCCCTTACCCTAACCCTAACCCTAACCCTAACCCTACCCTAACCCTAACCCTAACCCATACCCTAACCCTAACCCTAACCCTAACCCTAACCCCACTAACCCTAACCCTAACCCTAACCCTAACCCCACTAACCCTAACCCTAACACTAACCCTAACCCCACTAACCCTAACCCTAACCCCACTAACCCTAACCCCACTAACCCTAACCCTAACCCCCACTAACCCTAACCCTAACTTCCACTAACTCTAACCCCCATTAACCCTAACCCCCACTTATCCTAACCTTACCCCCCACTAATCCTGACTTTAACCCCTGCAAACACTTACTTTTCGTTTTTTGCTCATATCTTTCGACAGACTGCTCCGATGTTAACGTTCTTGGTGTCGCTGGAAAGGTCTTGAAGAGCTCTTTACGACGATGTCATGAACTTGTCAGTTCAGAGAGCAGAAAGTTGAATAACAAGCGATTTTCTTAATATGCTTGCAAACGGCAGAAGATCTTTATTTCGTTATGGATTTTCAAGTTCTTGGGCTTGTCAGAAAGCTCTTGACAACGTCTATCCATAGCCGTAACGGTCAGAACCATTAACGACTTTTAACGAGGCTTTCTAGAGTAGATGTTGCCTAGGTGTACCCACGCTGCATACACAGACATCTTTCAACCCTCGCAACTTTTTTTCGTTTTTAACCTTTAACAACCATCTTCGGATCGTGGACAGAACTTGCCAAGACCTTTCTAATGACACCAAGCGTTTGAAAATCGCATGAAAACTAAGAGAGATACGGACCTTTTAATTTGGCGTCAATTTGCCACCCCTTCTGAGCAGTTTTTGGGCAATTCAGAGAGAAGGATTGAGGTAGGGATTTCTAGACCTACTTGACCTTTCATGGGAAGAGGAGTTTCCTTTCGACCCAAATTTTCGACTTCCGCCGACGTCGCCTTCCGGTCCATCCGGCGTTACAGCACATTTTCTTCAAATACCCATAGGTTGCACGCCCTTGCAGCACTGAGGCTGAGCTTTGGTATGTGGATTCCTTGACCTCTACACAACTTTCGAAATACAAGCATTTGGGGGTCTAGCTCGCACCCTTTTCCAGTTAGAAGCCGAAAAAGAACTTGGTGCAAAACGGAAATTCGAATTCATTCCCAGCCAAATCCCTTTTCTCGGCACTTGAAAAGTTCTCATTGAGACTTCCTCAGCAACGTCCGGGTTGTCGAGATCTGACCACGATAACCCGTCTAACCCCTCTTTCAAATTTTCCAAGACTTTGGTACATTTTCCTCATCTTTAGTCTTTCATATCTTAAGAGAGAGAAACTATTTTTGCTTACTCTTTGTGGCTTCTAGGAGTCCCTATCGAGGTCTATTACTGACATAAATTTGGTGTTTCAATTTCCTTTACTGTTACTTCTATTCATGACATGACAAGAAAAGACAACTCAGAGAGATGAAAAAATCCACTTTAATCTTTGTACATTAAATTATCAAGACATCAGCGCGGGTTAAAAGCTAGTGCAGTCCACTAATTATTTCACCACATAAAGCTTTCGCTGTGTATTGCGTGGTCTGCTGTAGACGCACTCGCAGGCTTTGTGTATAGGATGCCATCCGCAACAGGTGTGAAATGCTTAGGTCAACACTTTGAGCGCGCGCCGACTTTGAATAGGGTAAGCGCATAGTTTCACAGACAGTGGAAAAAAGAAGACGTGAAAAAGGTTGGCAGAATACTTCATCGTTAGGTTATTAAGATATTATTTAAAAATGAATATTATTGCTGCGAAATTGAAGTAGTATATAATGTAAAATTAACATACACGTGGAATCTTTAGCGAGACACAAATTTAGCAATATTTTACATAAGATATTTGCCTTTTTGGGCTATTTTTTTTTTCTCCTTATAAATCATTTTGTATTTGATGAAACAGAAAAAACATAAATAATCTTCATGACACAGGAATAATCGAAAAATCAAACAAATATTGGACCTCTGCTCAGAGGTCAATAGCACTTTAGGTGAATTTTTGTATGTCCCATTAAATATACATTTTTCTTGTATTTCTTAAAAACACAAGAAATAAAAGTGAAATTAGGCTTTCTTTTCCTTCGTCTAAGTGAACCGTGCAAATATAAAGCAACAAATTTCTATTCGATACGTAATCGACAAAGATAAGGACATGTTTGGTGTCGCGACATGTCGAAATCACTAAAGGCCTTCTTAATTTGTTGCGACATGAGTTTACGACTAACCGAGCATTGCGAACAATTAGTAACATGTTATGTTTTGTAAAGTTCTCACATACCATGCATTGTTGCAATTAAATTAGAACATTTCAATCTCAAGATATTTCAAGTTGAAAACGGTCAACAAATCTCATTCTGTTACTTTTTAAGTACAGTCTTTGGTTTTAATTAAAACCCATGTTTTCACCCTTTCTGGCTACCTGCACTTTAAAACTCTCTCATAGTCTTATTGTCCGTTTTCTTACCTTTCCAACGACACCAAACTCGTCTAAATCCAATAATAAATAAGAGAGTTATGAGCTTCGGAAAATTCCACTATTTCCTTTACTATGACTTCTATCCATGACTTTCACTTTCACTTTCTTTGACCTAATTCCGGCATGACCTAATTCCGGCAACTTCGTTTTGTGCCCATACCCTAACCCTAACCCTAACCCAAACCCAAGCCCTAACCCTAACCCTAACCCCACTAACCCTAACCCTAACCCTAACCCTAACCCCACTAACCCTAACCCTAACACTAACCCTAACCCCACTAACCCTAACCCTAACCCCACTAACCCTAACCCCACTAACCCTAACCCTAACCCCCACTAACCCTAACCCTAACTTCCACTAACTCTAACCCCCATTAACCCTAACCCCCACTTATCCTAACCCTACCCCCCACTAATCCTGACTTTAACCCCTGCAAACACTTACTTTTCGTTTTTTGCTCATATCTTTCGACAGACTGCTCCGATGTTAACGTTCTTGGTGTCGCTGGAAAGGTCTTGAAGAGCTCTTTACGACGATGTCATGAACTTGTCAGTTCAGAGAGCAGAAAGTTGAATAACAAGCGATTTTCTTAATATGCTTGCAAACGGCAGAAGATCTTTATTTCGTTATGGATTTTCAAGTTCTTGGGCTTGTCAGAAAGCTCTTGACAACGTCTATCCATAGCCGTAACGGTCAGAACCATTAACGACTTTTAACGAGGCTTTCTAGAGTAGATGTTGCCTAGGTGTACCCACGCTGCATACACAGACATCTTTCAACCCTCGCAACTTTTTTTCGTTTTTAACCTTTAACAACCATCTTCGGATCGTGGACAGAACTTGCCAAGACCTTTCTAATGACACCAAGCGTTTGAAAATCGCATGAAAACTAAGAGAGATACGGACCTTTTAATTTGGCGTCAATTTGCCACCCCTTCTGAGCAGTTTTTGGGCAATTCAGAGAGAAGGATTGAGGTAGGGATTTCTAGACCTACTTGACCTTTCATGGGAAGAGGAGTTTCCTTTCGACCCAAATTTTCGACTTCCGCCGACGTCGCCTTCCGGTCCATCCGGCGTTACAGCACATTTTCTTCAAATACCCATAGGTTGCACGCCCTTGCAGCACTGAGGCTGAGCTTTGGTATGTGGATTCCTTGACCTCTACACAACTTTCGAAATACAAGCATTTGGGGGTCTAGCTCGCACCCTTTTCCAGTTAGAAGCCGAAAAAGAACTTGGTGCAAAACGGAAATTCGAATTCATTCCCAGCCAAATCCCTTTTCTCGGCACTTGAAAAGTTCTCATTGAGACTTCCTCAGCAACGTCCGGGTTGTCGAGATCTGACCACGATAACCCGTCTAACCCCTCTTTCAAATTTTCCAAGACTTTGGTACATTTTCCTCATCTTTAGTCTTTCATATCTTAAGAGAGAGAAACTATTTTTGCTTACTCTTTGTGGCTTCTAGGAGTCCCTATCGAGGTCTATTACTGACATAAATTTGGTGTTTCAATTTCCTTTACTGTTACTTCTATTCATGACATGACAAGAAAAGACAACTCAGAGAGATGAAAAAATCCACTTTAATCTTTGTACATTAAATTATCAAGACATCAGCGCGGGTTAAAAGCTAGTGCAGTCCACTAATTATTTCACCACATAAAGCTTTCGCTGTGTATTGCGTGGTCTGCTGTAGACGCACTCGCAGGCTTTGTGTATAGGATGCCATCCGCAACAGGTGTGAAATGCTTAGGTCAACACTTTGAGCGCGCGCCGACTTTGAATAGGGTAAGCGCATAGTTTCACAGACAGTGGAAAAAAGAAGACGTGAAAAAGGTTGGCAGAATACTTCATCGTTAGGTTATTAAGATATTATTTAAAAATGAATATTATTGCTGCGAAATTGAAGTAGTATATAATGTAAAATTAACATACACGTGGAATCTTTAGCGAGACACAAATTTAGCAATATTTTACATAAGATATTTGCCTTTTTGGGCTATTTTTTTTTTCTCCTTATAAATCATTTTGTATTTGATGAAACAGAAAAAACATAAATAATCTTCATGACACAGGAATAATCGAAAAATCAAACAAATATTGGACCTCTGCTCAGAGGTCAATAGCACTTTAGGTGAATTTTTGTATGTCCCATTAAATATACATTTTTCTTGTATTTCTTAAAAACACAAGAAATAAAAGTGAAATTAGGCTTTCTTTTCCTTCGTCTAAGTGAACCGTGCAAATATAAAGCAACAAATTTCTATTCGATACGTAATCGACAAAGATAAGGACATGTTTGGTGTCGCGACATGTCGAAATCACTAAAGGCCTTCTTAATTTGTTGCGACATGAGTTTACGACTAACCGAGCATTGCGAACAATTAGTAACATGTTATGTTTTGTAAAGTTCTCACATACCATGCATTGTTGCAATTAAATTAGAACATTTCAATCTCAAGATATTTCAAGTTGAAAACGGTCAACAAATCTCATTCTGTTACTTTTTAAGTACAGTCTTTGGTTTTAATTAAAACCCATGTTTTCACCCTTTCTGGCTACCTGCACTTTAAAACTCTCTCATAGTCTTATTGTCCGTTTTCTTACCTTTCCAACGACACCAAACTCGTCTAAATCCAATAATAAATAAGAGAGTTATGAGCTTCGGAAAATTCCACTATTTCCTTTACTATGACTTCTATCCATGACTTTCACTTTCACTTTCTTTGACCTAATTCCGGCATGACCTAATTCCGGCAACTTCGTTTTGTGCCCATACCCTAACCCTAACCCTAACCCAAACCCAAGCCCTAACCCTAACCCTAACCCCACTAACCCTAACCCTAACCCTAACCCCACTAACCCTAACCCTAACACTAACCCTAACCCCACTAACCCTAACCCTAACCCCACTAACCCTAACCCCACTAACCCTAACCCTAACCCCCACTAACCCTAACCCTAACTTCCACTAACTCTAACCCCCATTAACCCTAACCCCCACTTATCCTAACCCTACCCCCCACTAATCCTGACTTTAACCCCTGCAAACACTTACTTTTCGTTTTTTGCTCATATCTTTCGACAGACTGCTCCGATGTTAACGTTCTTGGTGTCGCTGGAAAGGTCTTGAAGAGCTCTTTACGACGATGTCATGAACTTGTCAGTTCAGAGAGCAGAAAGTTGAATAACAAGCGATTTTCTTAATATGCTTGCAAACGGCAGAAGATCTTTATTTCGTTATGGATTTTCAAGTTCTTGGGCTTGTCAGAAAGCTCTTGACAACGTCTATCCATAGCCGTAACGGTCAGAACCATTAACGACTTTTAACGAGGCTTTCTAGAGTAGATGTTGCCTAGGTGTACCCACGCTGCATACACAGACATCTTTCAACCCTCGCAACTTTTTTTCGTTTTTAACCTTTAACAACCATCTTCGGATCGTGGACAGAACTTGCCAAGACCTTTCTAATGACACCAAGCGTTTGAAAATCGCATGAAAACTAAGAGAGATACGGACCTTTTAATTTGGCGTCAATTTGCCACCCCTTCTGAGCAGTTTTTGGGCAATTCAGAGAGAAGGATTGAGGTAGGGATTTCTAGACCTACTTGACCTTTCATGGGAAGAGGAGTTTCCTTTCGACCCAAATTTTCGACTTCCGCCGACGTCGCCTTCCGGTCCATCCGGCGTTACAGCACATTTTCTTCAAATACCCATAGGTTGCACGCCCTTGCAGCACTGAGGCTGAGCTTTGGTATGTGGATTCCTTGACCTCTACACAACTTTCGAAATACAAGCATTTGGGGGTCTAGCTCGCACCCTTTTCCAGTTAGAAGCCGAAAAAGAACTTGGTGCAAAACGGAAATTCGAATTCATTCCCAGCCAAATCCCTTTTCTCGGCACTTGAAAAGTTCTCATTGAGACTTCCTCAGCAACGTCCGGGTTGTCGAGATCTGACCACGATAACCCGTCTAACCCCTCTTTCAAATTTTCCAAGACTTTGGTACATTTTCCTCATCTTTAGTCTTTCATATCTTAAGAGAGAGAAACTATTTTTGCTTACTCTTTGTGGCTTCTAGGAGTCCCTATCGAGGTCTATTACTGACATAAATTTGGTGTTTCAATTTCCTTTACTGTTACTTCTATTCATGACATGACAAGAAAAGACAACTCAGAGAGATGAAAAAATCCACTTTAATCTTTGTACATTAAATTATCAAGACATCAGCGCGGGTTAAAAGCTAGTGCAGTCCACTAATTATTTCACCACATAAAGCTTTCGCTGTGTATTGCGTGGTCTGCTGTAGACGCACTCGCAGGCTTTGTGTATAGGATGCCATCCGCAACAGGTGTGAAATGCTTAGGTCAACACTTTGAGCGCGCGCCGACTTTGAATAGGGTAAGCGCATAGTTTCACAGACAGTGGAAAAAAGAAGACGTGAAAAAGGTTGGCAGAATACTTCATCGTTAGGTTATTAAGATATTATTTAAAAATGAATATTATTGCTGCGAAATTGAAGTAGTATATAATGTAAAATTAACATACACGTGGAATCTTTAGCGAGACACAAATTTAGCAATATTTTACATAAGATATTTGCCTTTTTGGGCTATTTTTTTTTTCTCCTTATAAATCATTTTGTATTTGATGAAACAGAAAAAACATAAATAATCTTCATGACACAGGAATAATCGAAAAATCAAACAAATATTGGACCTCTGCTCAGAGGTCAATAGCACTTTAGGTGAATTTTTGTATGTCCCATTAAATATACATTTTTCTTGTATTTCTTAAAAACACAAGAAATAAAAGTGAAATTAGGCTTTCTTTTCCTTCGTCTAAGTGAACCGTGCAAATATAAAGCAACAAATTTCTATTCGATACGTAATCGACAAAGATAAGGACATGTTTGGTGTCGCGACATGTCGAAATCACTAAAGGCCTTCTTAATTTGTTGTGACATGAGTTTACGACTAACCGAGCATTGCGAACAATTAGTAACATGTTATGTTTTGTAAAGTTCTCACATACCATGCATTGTTGCAATTAAATTAGAACATTTCAATCTCAAGATATTTCAAGTTGAAAACGGTCAACAAATCTCATTCTGTTACTTTTTAAGTACAGTCTTTGGTTTTAATTAAAACCCATGTTTTCACCCTTTCTGGCTACCTGCACTTTAAAACTCTCTCATAGTCTTATTGTCCGTTTTCTTACCTTTCCAACGACACCAAACTCGTCTAAATCCAATAATAAATAAGAGAGTTATGAGCTTCGGAAAATTCCACTATTTCCTTTACTATGACTTCTATCCATGACTTTCACTTTCACTTTCTTTGACCTAATTCCGGCATGACCTAATTCCGGCAACTTCGTTTTGTGCCCATACCCTAACCCTAACCCCTAACCCTAACCCTAACCCCTAACCCTAACCCTAACCCTAACCTCTAACCCTAACCCTAACCCTAACCCTAACCTCTAACCCTAACCCTAACCTCTAACCCTAACCCTAACCCCTAACCCTAACCCTAACCCCTAACCCTAACCTAACCCTAACCCTAACCCTAACCCTGCCTAACCCTAACCCTGACCCTGACCCTGACCCTAACCCTAACCCTAACCCTGACCCTGACCCTGACCCTGACCCTAACCCTAACCCTAACCCTAAACCCTAACCCTAACCCTAACCCTAACCCTAACCCAACCCTAACCCTAACCCTAACCTAACCCTAACCCTAACCCTAACCCAGGGAAAACATGGCCGTGCTACAGGGTGAATATTATTGTGAAACCCAGGTATACGATGGGTTTACTTTGGTTTTCTACAGGTTTTTTACTCTTTATTCATATTTATTTTACTTAATGAGTATGAGAGCATATATTTTTTTGCTTTCCAACATTGTGAAGTAGGATCTTTTAATATTGTTAGTACAATTTTCAGCATATAAATTTTTTTCTGGATTTTACATCTTCTGCAAAGGGTACCATTTTAATATAACTGATTAAAGAGACCTTCTATTATGTTACATAAGTAAAGTTAGCTTTATTTAAATGTATATAAAATTGAATCAATATGACTGGAACTTTTTTTTATTTAAAGATGAATACCGAGGAAGATGAGCAGACTTTTGCGGAAACTGTGATGGAGAACATGAACTTAGCGAATAGGTATTATCCTGTGAGCGAGTCACCCATGTTATTCTTAAAAAGAGATAAACGGGTATTCGTAAGAAGCGTGACAGTTGACGAAGCAGAAAGAGATGTTTGGCTTCAGTACACTTTTGATATTGATGGATGTGTTATTGAACTGAAGAATTTAAATGGAATACGAATGCCAGTTAGACATATAACACTCTTTCCGAATGACAATGGCAGTTTACGTGAGATTAGAAGCACTTTAAAGAAACATGTCAATTTAACAGAATATTCTAAAAGCGAGCTTATGAATTTCAGCAGCTCTTTAGGGTTTCAATTGTTTTACGAAAGAGGATGGGAGTGCTGGATAGCCATGATACCTGTACACAAGAAAGGTTCTGTAGCTTTTCCGAAACAGATAATCAGACAACAAACATTCAATAATTCCTTGCATTGAGAACAAGATTCAAAGATATACTCGCAGATTATGCTATGAATGGAATTGCTTCAAAAACACTTATGAAAACCGATATCAGGGATGTCCGTAAAATGTTCGTGTTACCTGATGACTGTTCTACAATACTTTCTGCTTTACAGACTGCTCTGAACATCTCTTTAACAGGATTTAGGCCAATAATATTTTGTTTTCGTTTTGGAGAAAAAATGACGGATGGACTACCATTATCTGATTTTAATAGGGAAGAGATATGTAGGTCAACTGTTTATGCAGCTGTAGACATTTCCACGGATGGTGAGGTAGATCTCTTGTGGTCCACCTCCGGTTTGCAGGAAGTAATCGGCTTGAGAGGTGTATTAAGCACATGTTTATCACTTGCAGACTGTGGAAATTTTCAAAGCAATCTAGATGGAAGGCCAATGGATATTAAGAATGGTTTACGAAAGGTTTGTCGCTTTCCAGACCAGTTACAGTTTGTTCAACTTTATGCCGATATTCCACACCGTCAGCCCAATTGTCGATTTCATCCAGTGTCGGCTTGCATTGATGGAGGTATGTGTTTTCCAAGGCCGACAGCAGAAGCTTTCCTCCGAGATGCAGAACAATACATATCAACTCTAGAGAGCAACTGGGTGCTAATGAGAAAGAGTGCTTGTAGACTTGAATTTGTTGTTGCGCAGGATACCGCATTATCTGACAATCTGCATGCTCTTGACTTCTTAGATCTAATAAACTTAGAGCAACTTCTGGAAAATGTGCCTTTGTTGGCTCCCTTGCCAGCCCAAACACTCAGTTGTATCAGACATTTGGGCTTGTGGATGTGTAAAGAACTCCGAGAATTGTTGGAGGGTTTTCAGAAAACGGGAAATGTGCTAACCACTTGGCAATCTTATCAATTAGAATTAGCCAATGAAAAATTGCTCTGGGGAAAACCACTCTGTTCAAGGAGTACAACATATTCAGTTAATCTTGGACCCGGAGCTTTGGGACCGAGTCGAAGTTTGACGGACCAATTTGGTTTCTTGTCGCTAGACGTCTACTCAACTTGCATGCAAAACGATTGAAGCATCCCTCCACCTGAAATATGGACGAACTCGGAAATGATCCGTAAAATGATTGCACGATCAGTGGGTTTACACGATCATTTGGATGCCAGCTATGGCGTCATTGGTAGACATTTGGTAGTTGCATTGCTTCACGACTTACACGAAACTGGAAAGGCTGCTACTTACGTTCTCTTTGATGATTTCTTAGGAGAGATGAAATCTGACAAAACCAGGTTTAAGACAGTTGGTGCTTTGACTCTGAAATCGCTAATAAAACTGTTGAAAACAAAGAGGAGAACCGAAACACAGATAGTATTTCCAAGCCTGTGCAGACTTTTGGAGAAAAACACCCTTCCAGTTGAAGATATTGTACAGGCTGGATTTCATGAGCTCAACTTAAAACACTTTCCAGCAGTGAGTACATATGACATGGAAACATGATTCTGACTTGGTCTTTTCACGGAAACTTTTGGAACATTGTCATTGATCAACAGTCTCCCGAAATACAAGAAAGTACGCAACAAATGATGTCTGACCTAGTTAGAGGTGATCTGGAAAAACGCGGACTAGTTTATCCAAGCAAGCTGAAAAAAACTCCAAAGGTACTTCCTTGGGTGTCTATATGTTTACGCAGGCTCCAAAGAGAAAAACTCGAGTTGGAGCCAACTGTGACGGTATTGACATATATCAGCTGCATCGCCTTCTTGATGCAGGGCTTTTATGTAGAATATGAAAGGTTGACTGCTCTCACGATCGATCTTCCTTTGGACAAGAACCGATTGATCGCGTTGGAAATATTATCTAAACTACAGTTGGCCAATTTCAGGTTTCGCAACCTACACTTGAAGCGTTTGCACTTTACCGTCCCACATAAAGTCGACCTGGAAATGGGAGAGCAAAAGAAGAATAAAGGAGAAGAGGAAACTAGGGATACGGAAGTTAGTTCCAGAGGAGAGCGAATGGAAGAGATGTCAAAGAAAATAGGTGACGATGATGATCCACTTGTATTTGATAAAGATATTGGACATAAGAGGACTTCAACTTGTAAACCGGTAACCAAAATGACCCAAAGTACATGGTCAAGCCAAGAAATTGAATTCTTACATGAAGTACGAAGTCTAGATGGGATAAACTTTCTAGAGAAATATGAACGCTTTAAATCAAAGTGCTTGAAGTCAAACATTCCTTTCCGAACATTTCGGGCCTTTGAGTCAAAATTACGAAGACTTTGAAGACTGTAAACGTATACACACCGAACTGTGTTGCTGTTTTTAGAAACTTTCTCAAGGCAGAAACATATAACAGTTTTGGAAGGAAATGTAAGATTAAGAGAGACGATTCGAGATGATACAAAGAACTTTGATCAATTATTTTTACATTCAACATTATTTGACCTAACAATGTATTACTGATGAAATGTCTGATATTGTAAAATTTTGGAATTTCTACATTTGTAATCATTATAGGTAATAAGAGTTTTGAAAGTTCATTATCATTATATTATATAAATTGCATTAAATCCAATGAAGAACCTTTTGACTTTTTTTCTATATAAAACATTTATCGAAAAGTTAGGTAAGTCATGTTGTTAGATTAATAAAATTGAAAACTTCATAACATAATATTTTCTGTCGAAGCTTATTTTAAATATCTATTTTGAAAGAAAATAGCAATTTTTAGTAAAGTAACCCAAGGAATTGATTAAGAACATCCATATACCCCAAGGAATGATTCTTTCATCGGGATCATAATTTCACAAAATCACAAAATCCGTTAAATTCACCTGGAGAGAATACGCTGAATTGTTGAACGCATTTTATATTTTATAAGAAGGTTTAAATTCGCAGGCATAAGTCTTTGTCTGCGAATGAAGCATAAATAAATAACACACTAAAAAACTATGTCAACATTTTTTTTCTTTTTACAAAAATTGTTTTATAATTTAATACGTTCACCATAATATGTTTTCCGTAACTCTGAATGCATTACAGGACAAGACTGGACTCTAGAATTTGACAGCTGCAAACACTTACCTAAGAACGCTGAGCTTGTGAATTAACAATACACAAAGGGGTGTGAAGTGCGCTTTCCCATCACTCAGAGCGCGCGCTAACGTTGACACAGCCAGCTGCAGTCATTTGTACCTTGTCACTCCTATAGTGTGGACGGCTATTTCCGTATAAGAATTAGGAACCTTTAAATTGAAGGCAATCATTAGAGGTAAGAATTAATTTTTATGGACTGCAAAATTTAGTATTTGGTTCTCTATGAGCAGGTTCAAATAAATAGTTATTTGTGAATGAAGGTGTAATTATTGGGTATGTACAGACCTTCAAAGATAAGACTCAATAAAACTCCTATCATACATAAGATTAGTATGTTTTGGTTTTATGAAATTAGAATATTTTCTCACAAATTTGTTTTTCCAATTATTTTGCGATGTTCACTTGTATTACAGATTTGTCATTCGTCTTGTAAAAGAAGTATGGAGAAAGGAAATCTATCAGAAGGTATTGTAGTTTACATGTTTCTGGAAAGATATTTTAAAGGACCTCGTTCATTATGAAGTATTGATACCAAATGTCTAGTGTTTTTTCGTAAAGGGTGGGGGTGGAAAGAGGGGTTGGGGTTGGCGGGAGGTGTGTTTCTACATCAGCTGTAACAAACGTCATACGCGAACATTATTCTTACCCATTTCAGAAATTTGTCGTCGGATACCAGAAATCCTTAAAAACTGTTAGCAGGGATATTTCAAATAACATGTACAATTACTCCTTAATTTTAAAACAAGTCTTTATAATTTTACATTAAAAAATTGTACATAGAGAAAAAAATTCAAAAGCGCTTGTCTTGTTGAGAAATATTTAAAAACATGTTTTTCTAATCAATGGTAAAAGGAAACAAAGCAAGTTACATGCATACGGATATACGTACCCATTGTTTTGAATAGAATAAAATTATAATTAATTCTTGAATTAAATTTATTACATGGCCGTAGGAACCGGGGGGCACGGGGGGCGTGCCCCCCCCCCCCAATAATTTTGCCGATATATACAATACTATAGAAAACATAGCTGCTACATGCTTGTGCCCACTCAATAATAATATCTGATGACCTTTTTTTTTAGCTTGTCAAGGAATTTTTGTAGTTCAGAGTGCCCCCCACCCCCCAACTGAAAATGTATGGTTGTGCCCACTCAATGTGAAATTGCTACGAACGGGCCTGTACGCGGCTATGTTAAGGCTGTCCGAAGGCTTAATATGCATTAGATGCATACTATTTTATTTTGAGCTATGTTTTGATTTCAATTTGTAATCTATGTATACATACACAGATAAGTTGTAAAGAGAGTTGAATAATGTATTATAAAAAAGCATTTCTGTGACGTCACATGACTGTGCTGATCACGTGACGGACACTTATAGATTTTCTTAAATGTTGCACAAAAATCGCATCGGTACAAGTGAAAAACAAAATTATTGTGAACGGCTTGTTACATAAATCAATTAAACGTATTCTTGGGTATATGTAAAGTGCTGGGGGCAAGTCTGAATTTTATTTCATCAGAAAATATTTCACGAGAAATTTAACTAATCCACATACAAGGGGTCATTTTCCACTCTTCATCGCAATTTATACAAAATGGGATAAATTACATACAATCCCCCAGCAAAATTCAGTTAGAGGACATATTTCTCTAGTAGATTCACACAGAATATCATCAATTAATCCTCATTATTCACTTGTGCCAGTCTAATATATACACGATTTATAAATTCTCACTCTGTCTACAGACGCGTAAGGGGGAGCGGTTCAAATTTTTTTTGTAATTGTTTGTATACATACATGTTTGACAAGAAAAAGGAATAACGATATTATACTGCAAATATTCACCATTATAACAGCCTTAAAACAACAATCCAGACACATGAATTAAACATCAACGTAAAAAAAATGCTACATATGATGTGAAAGGAATGTAAAAGTTATGACACTTTCCCCGTCATGTCTGCTCAAATTTGCAGTGACTTGACGTCATATGCCATTATGACGTCATATCTAGCGCAGTGGTTAGAGCGTTCGCTCTAGAGTCGCGGTGTAAGGAGTTGATCCTTACGTCGCGGGTTCGAATCCCACTGTGGGACGTGGAGACCGGTCCTTCGGATGAGACCGTAAAACCGAGGTCCCGTGTCGCAGTAGGTGCTGGCACGAAAAAGATCCCTCACTGCTCAATGGCCGTAAAAAAAAAAAAACGAAAATAGGACATTTAAATAAAACATTTTCAGTTATATCTAGAATCTAGGGTGCTCTATCCATTTTGAAAATTAATCTCTCAGAAATACATGTATTCAATAGCAACCATGAAATAAAATAAGATTTTTTTGAAAAAATATTAAATAAAGGACAAGATAGGCTAAGAACCCCTTTTGGCCCCTGGTTTGGGGTGTCTTTTAGAATGATACAACAGTTTATCAATTAAAAACCTGTTGTCATCTCTGCCACAAATGAGTATTGTTTCTAATTTATGGGATACACAGAGGTCACAGGAAGGTCAGAAAATATGTAAATTTCCGAATTTTCTCACTTTTATGCAAATTTTCATCGATTTTACAGGGTAGGACAGAGTAAAATTGGTCGTACATTGGTATATACTGAATAAACTGTAGAATGTTTTTATGTACTGTGGTGTGCAGTATGAAGGTTCAGGGAATAACAGCAATGTACTTGAAGATCACTTATCTGTACAGCTAATATCTGTGACGTACAGTGGAAAGCAGTGATTACGTACTGTGAAGCACTGTGAAGTACAGTGATGTACAGAGGAAGTGTATTGTGAAGTACAGGGAGGTGCTGTGAAATACTGTGCCTCTGTACAGAGTTGTACTGTTATGTACTGTGAAATACAGAGGTAAGTACAGTAATGTACAGTCAAAGTACAAAGTACAAAGGTTGACAGAGGTTTTCAGAGAAAAATCAGAATATCAGGGGATAATAAGTCCAGTAGTGTCACCGATATATGGTGTATTTTGGATGAGAACTAAAAACCGAAGACCCATGTCAAGGGAGGCATTGGCACGATATATATAGTGTCTTTTGGATGAGTTTTAAAAAACCGAAGCCCCGTGTCACGGTAGGCATTGGCACGAGAAAGAATCCACACTGCCTGAGTGCCGAGTAAACATCTAAATTTGAAGCACTTCACCGAAATATGGTGTATTTTGGATGAGAACTAAAAACCGAAGACCCATGTCAAGGGAGGCATTGGCACGATAAAGAATTCTCATTCCTAAATAGGGCTGAGTGCCAAGTAAAGGTCTAAATTTGAAGCACTTCAGTGATATATGGTATCTTTTGGATGAGAACTAAAAAACAAAAGCCCCGTGTCAAGGGAGGCATTGGCACGAGAAAGAATCCACACTGCTCCATGGGACTGATCGAGTGCCGAATAAAGGTCTAAATTTGAAGCCCTTCACCGATAGATTGTGTCTTTTGGATGAGAACTAAAAAACCGAAGCCCCGTGTCACAGTAGGCATTGGCACGAGAAAGAATCCACACTCCTCCATGGGCCTGAGTGCCGAGTATTATTTTCTAAATTTGAAGCACTTCACCGGTATATGGTATCTTTTGGATGAGAACTAAAGAAACCGAAACACCGTGCCAAGGGAGGCATTGGCACGAGAAAGAATCTACAATGCTCCATGGGCCTGAGTGCTTAGTTTCAATTTCTAAATTTGAAGCACTTCAGTGATATATAGTGTCTTTTGGATGAGACCTAAAAAACCGAAGCCCCGTAATACGGGAGGCCTTGTGATAAACAATCCACACTGCTCCATGGGCATGACTGCCGAGTAAAGATCTAAATTTGAAGCACTTCACCGATATATGGTGTCTTTGGGATGAGAACTAAAAAACCGAAGCCCCATGTCAAGGGAGGCATTGCCACGAGAAAGAATCCACACTGCTCAATTCGTCTGAGTTCTTAGTATTAATTTCTAAATTTGAAGCACATCAGCGATATATATAGTGTCTTTTGGATGAGTTTTAAAAAACCGAAGCCCTGTGTTACGGGAGGCATTGGCAAGATTAAGAATCCTCGCTGCTCTATGGGCCTGAACGCCGAGTAAAGGTCTAAATTTCAAGACCTTCACCGATACATGGTGTTTTTTGGATAAGACCTTAAAAAACCGAAGCCCCGTGTCACGATATGCAATGGCACGACAAAGAATCCACACTGCTCCATGGGTCTGTGTGCCCAATAAAGGTCTAAATTTGAAGCCCTTCACCGATATATGGTGTCTTTTGGATGAGAACTAAAAAACCGAAGCCCAATGTCACGGGCGGCATTGGCACGAGAAAGAATCCACACTGCTCAAATGACCTGAGTGTTTATTATTATTTTCTAAAATTGAAGCAATTTAGCGATATATATAGTGTCTTTTGGATGCGTTTTAAAAAACCGAAGCCCCGTGTCACGGTAGGCATTGGCAAGATTAAGAATTCTCGCTGCTCTATGGGCCTGAGTACCGAGTAAAGGTGTAAATTTCAAGCCCTTCACCGATACATGGTGTCTTTTGGATAAGACCTTAAAAAACTGAAGCCCCGTGTCACGGTAGGCATTGGCACGAGAAAGAATCCACACTGCCTGAGTGCCGAGTAAAGATCTAAATTTGAAGCACTTCACCGATATATGGTGTATTTTGGATGAGAACTAAAAACCGAAGACCCATGTCAAGAGAGGCATTGGCACGATCAAGAATTCTCATTGCTAAATAGGGCTGGGTGTCGAGTAAAGGTATAAATTTGAAGCACTCCACCGATATATGGTATCTTATGGATGAGAAGTATAAAACAACAGCCCCGTCTCAAGGGAGGCATTGGCGCGAGAAAGAATCGACACTGCTTCATGGGCCTGAGTGCTTAGTTTTAATTTCTAAATTTGAAGCACTTCACCGCTATATGGTGTCTTTAGGATAAGAACTAAAAAACCGAAGCCCCGTACTACGGGAGGCATTGGCACGAGAAAGAATCCTCGCTGCTTCATGGTCCTGAGTGCCGAGTAAAGGTCTAAATTTGAAGCACTTCACCGATATATGGTGTCTTTTGGATGAGAACTAAAAATCCGAAGCCCCGTGTCACGGGAGGCATTAGCACGAGAAAGAATCTACAATGTTCCATGGGCCTTAGTGACGAGTATTAATTTCTAAATTTGAAGCACTTCAGTGATATATAGTGTCTTTTGGATGAGACCTAAAAAGCCGAACCCCGTACCACGGGAGGCATTGACACGAGAAAGAATCCACACTGCTGCATAGGCCCGAGTGCCGAGTATTATTTTCTTATTTTGAAGCACTTTACCGATATATGGTGTCTTTTGGATGAGAACTAAAAAACCGAAGCCCCATGTCACGGGCGGCATTGGCACGAGAAAGAATCCACACTACTCAATTGCCCTGAGTGTTTAGTATTATTTTCTAAAATTGAAGCAATTCAGCGATATATATAGTGTCTTTTGGATGAGTTTTAAAAAACCGAAGCCCCGTGTCACGGGGGGCATTGGCAAGATTAAGAATTCTCGCTGCTCTATGGGCCTGAGTGCCGAGTAAAGGTGTAAATTTCAAGCCCTTCACCGATACATGGTGTCTTTCGGATAAGACCTTAAAAAACCGAAGCCCCGTGTCACGGTAGGCATTGGCACGAGAAAGAATCCACACTGCCTGAGTGCCGAGTAAAGATCCAAATTTGAAGCCCTTCACCGATATATGGTGTCTTTTGGATGAGAACTAAAAAACCGAAGCCCCATGTCAAGGGAGGCATTGCCACGGTAAAGAATTCTCATTGCTAAATAGGGCTGGGTGTCGAGTAAAGGTATAAATTTAAAGCACTTCACCGATATATGGTATCTTATGGATGAGAAGTAAAAAACAAAAGCCCCGTCTCAAGGGAGGCATTGGCACGAGAAAGAATCGACACTGCTTCATGGGCCTGAGTGCTTAGTTTTAATTTCTAAATTTGAAGCACTTCACCGATATATGGTGTCTTTTGGATGAGAACTAAAAAACCGAAGCCCCATGTCAAGGGAGGCATTGCCACGATAAAGAATTCTCATTGCTAAATAGGGCTGGGTGTCGAGTAAAGGTATAAATTTAAAGCACTTCACCGATATATGGTATCTTATGGATGAGAAGTAAAAAACAAAAGCCCCGTCTCAAGGGAGGCATTGGCACGAGAAAGAATCGACACTGCTTCATGGGCCTGAGTGCTTAGTTTTAATTTCTAAATTTGAAGCACTTCACCGATATATGGTGTCTTTTGGATGAGAACTAAAAAACCGAAGCCCCGTATCACGGGAGGCATTGGCACGAGAAAGAATCCACACTGCTGCACGGGCCCGAGTGCCGAGTAAAGATCTAAATTTGAAGCACTTCACCGATATACGGTATCTTTTGGATGAGAACTAAAAAAACCGAAGCCCCGTGTCACGGGAGGGATTAGCACGAGAAAGAATCTACAATGTTCCATGGGCCTTAGTGACGAGTACAGTCCCTGAAACGTTCTACTTTCCCATTTTTCCGTTTGCTCACCGTTCGTTCAGCGTGCGTTCACCGTTCGCTCTCCGTTCACAGTCTTGCGTTCTGCGTTCACCGTGCGCTCGCGTTCACCGTTCACAAAGCGTTCACCGTTCGCTCTCCGTTCGTTCACTTTGCGTTCACCTTGCGTTCAGCGTTCACTTATCGTTCAGTCTTCAGTGTCATTCGGAACTCCGAAGTGAAAGTACTTATCTTTTTTGGAAGTAAGGATTTACGGGATTTCAAATTTAATAATTCACATATCGTTTTTAAAGGATCATTATTTTATTGGAATAAATTATCTACAATATGCTTTATTAAGTCTTCCGTTCACAACGGAAGACTTATAGTGTTTGTATTGTTTCTTTTTATTATTATTATTATTATTATTATTCCTCCCAAATTTTGTGAGCGCGATTACTCAGAGATGGTTGGACAGATTTTCACAATTTTTCACATGATAGTAGGCTGATATATGAAGTTTATATAAAATTCCGTTTTTTGAAAAATTCACTTCCGGTCCGAAGTTACGGCCGAATTTCCACTTTTTAAATGCACTTTTGTCCGGAATTTTTCTCGGAAACGGTTTGAGGTAAAGATGTGAAATTTACAGGGGTATTAGATCATGACATTCTCTTTGTTTCGAAGTTGATTTCGTGTGTTTCCGGTACTTCCTGTCCGAACCGGAAGTGAACTTGTGTTTGGTCAATTTTAAACTTTTTTGTTTTTTAATATTTTTTCAAGATATTATTATGTATAACAGAGGTTATTCTACAAATATTAAATATATAATTTGTTTTGAAATCAGATTCCACATTTTGCAGATTTTCGGTACCCTCATTTTCCCTATTTACCTAGTGTGTAAACAATGGGCAAAGAAAGATAACTCTGACTTGTAAGTGAAAATAGAACTTTCGAGATAAAGGCGGAAATAGTATCGATGACGTAAGAGACATATACACTCTCCATATCAAAATATTTAGACGTTCCATATTCACTCTTCTAAATATAAGAGCACGTTGGTTACCACTTCCAATGCATGTATAGTTTAAAGTTGCCAGTGTAGTGTAAGTCTGTATTGACAGTTAATTTATTTACACATGAATATATCTAAAAAAAAAAAAAAATTAATATATATGCTAGGTACCTAATTCAAGTAAATATATTATAAGCACTGAGTATACATTTATAGTGATGGACAGGAATGCAGTTTTATCTATCTCGTATAGTAAGTTCAGAATACGATAGTTATAAGCCTTCTATAATGCAGACGATTTATTATTCTCTATGATTTGAATGCGAAATTATCCCGATTTCCGAGTTTTATTTTCGATATTAAAAAAAAAATATTACATACACTCAAAAAGGAATTGAGCGATAGAAAATTGTAATACAGTACTGTTTTAAAGCCTTTATAAATAAATTGATATCTGCCACTTAAAAGAAAGAAAATCAATCTTTAGATTAGATTTTGTTATTACATGTAAATTTGATAAAAAGTTAAATTATTTATGACACATGATCTATATTCTATATACCCAAGGAATTATAAAAGATGTGAAAAGACGATTCTTGGGCATGGATTCTTGTGAAATACTCAAAGAGTTAAAAAAAAATATGTGAAAACGCGATTCTATGTGAAATAATGGTACGCTATATGTTTCTTTTGAAAAAAAAAAACATGAAAAAAAATTGCACAGGTCTGTTGATATGTGGGATAAGTATACCTGAATGAACACAATTTTATGCAATGATATATAATTATGTACATGCAACTGACGTCCCTACTTTTCCTTATAATTCATAAAACATAAAACTATCTAATTCCTTTGAAGACTCCCCCCCCCCCCATCCCCGTCTTGATTAATATTTGGAGACGTTCGTGCAGCTAGGCATTTGAATTATATATTCGTTTTAGATTTAAATCTGTAACATGTGAATATAATTACCATTTACATGTATACAGAATTTCATATTCTATAATGGTAGATTTGTCATTATGAAATGTTCAATTTACGTCTGAGAGAGAGAGGGGGGAGAGAGAGAGATTCCCTCTTAATCCCGATCCTCCTATCCATTTACATAGAGCAAAAATTAGTTCTATATCGGTCACACCCATTCTTAATTAAATGTTTTCTGATTTCATAGTCAGTCATGGTCACATCCTGTATATTTTTCAGCTTAAAAAGTATCACACGAAGTGCAAGTGTGTTGACCTGTCAATCAAAATCACTTGACGCTGTATGCACTGCAATTAAGTAGCCTGAGTTCGAAATGATCTTGAAGTATGATCTTTAAGTAAATCTGATGCAACAAACTTGTGAAAAAATAGAATAAAATAAAAAATAAAATATCTCGGTATTATGAACTTCGATTGTGGGACGTGGAGACCGGTCCTTTGGATGAGATCGTATAAATCGAGGTCCCTTTTTGCAGAAGGTGCTGGCATAAAAAAGATTCCCCAATGCTCAATTGCGATAAGTGCCAAAGTATGGGACAAAAATTTGCAGTCTCCACCGGCGAGTGGTGGCGTCTCCATGTGAGTGAAAAATTCTGGAGAGAGACGTTAAACAACATACGTATAATCAATCAATCGATTGCTGAAGAATTACTGTAATTGAATAATCTGTCTTATAGGTCTGCTGTCAAATCTTGATATTATAACTTTACAAAACTCAGATACTTTAGGTTAATGTGATACTAACTTAATTCATTATATTTTTTTATAACACCATACACAATTATGCCAAAACATACACACAGTGAAGTTTATGATAGTACGGTGTTCGTCTGTTTGTTTGTCTTAGAAATGATTGCAAACAATTTTTTTTTAATTGCTAATGATATATTACGTATATCTCTTATAGGTGCCAAATGCATTATACAAGATTGATAATGAAAATCAAAGTACCTTAAGTACTGAAAGGACTTTTTTCCAGTTATTTTTTTCTTTCACAGTAAATATGATATGTATGTTTTTTACACAGAAAAAAGCAAATTCTTACAGATTTAGAAGAACGGAAGACTTTTTTGTTGCCATGGCAACAAGAGTCTAGTTATTATTATTATTATTCCTCCCAAATTTTGTGAGCGCGATTACTCAGAGATGGTTGGATAGATTTTCACATGATAGTAGGCTGATATATGAAGTTTATATAAAATTCCGTTTTTTGAAAAATTCACTTCCGGTCCGAAGTTACGGCCGATTTTCCAATTTTTAAATGGACATTTGTCCGGTGTTTTTCTCAGAAACGGTTTGAGGTAAAGATGTGAAATTTACAGGAATATTAGATCATGGCATTGTCTTTGTTTCGAAGTTGTTTTCGTGTGTTTCCGGTACTTCCTGTCCGAACCGGAAGTGAACTTGTGCTAGGTCAATTTTTAACTTTTTTGTTTTTTAATATTTTTTCAAGATATTATTATGTATAACAGAGGTTCTTCTACAAATACTAAATATATAATTTGTTTTGAAATCAGATTCCACATTTTGTAGATTTTCGGTACCGTCATTTTCCCTATTTACCTAGTGTGTATACAGTGGGCAAAGAAAGATAACTCTGACTTGTAAGTGGGAATAGAACTTTCGAGATAAAGGCGGAAATAGTATCGATGACGTCAGAGACGTATACACTCTCCATATCAAAATATTTAGACGTTCCATATTCAATCTTCTAAATGTAAGAGTACGTTGGTTACCGCTTCCAGTGCATGTAAAGTTTGAAGTTGCCAGTGTAGTGTAAGTCTGTATTGACAGTTAATTGATTTACACATGAATATATCTAAAAAAAAAAAAATTAATATATATGCTAGCTATAGGTAGCTAATTCAATTAAATATATTATAAGCACTGAATATACATTTATAGTGATGGACAGGCATGCAATTTTATGTATCTCGTATACTAAGTTCAGAATACGATAGTTATAAGCCTTCTATATTATTCTCTATGATTTGAATGCGAAATTATCCCGATTTCCGAGTTTTATTTCCCATATTAAAAAATATTACATGCACTCAAAAAAGGAATTAAGCGATAAAAAAATTGTAATACAGTACTGTTTTAAAGCCTTTATAAATAAATTGATATCTGCCACTGAAAAGAAAGCAAATCAATCTATAGATTAGATTTGGTTATTACATGTATATTTGATAAAAAGTTGAATTATTTATGACACATGATCTATAATCTATATACCCAAGGAGTTATAAAAGATGTGAAAAGGCGATTCTTGGATTCTTGTGAAATACTCAAAGAGTTAAAATAATATGTGAAAACGCGATTCTGTGTGAAATAATTCTTCGCTATATGTTTCTTTTGAAAAAAAAAAAACATGATAAAAAATTTTATGCAATGATATATAATTATGTACATGCAACTGACGTCCGTACTTTTCCTTATAATTCATAAAACTATCTAATTCCTTTGACACCCCCCCCCCCCGGTCTTGATTAATATTTGGAGATGTTCGTGCAGCTAGGCATTTGAATTATATATTCGTTTTAGATTTAAATCTGGAACATGTGGTTATAATTACATTTACATGTATACAGAATTTCATATATTCTATAATGGTAGATTTGTCATTATGATACTGAAATGTTCAATTTACATGTCTGAGAGAGAGAGAGAGAGGAAGAGAGAGAGAGAGAGATTCCCTCTTAATTCGGATCCTCCTATCCATTTACATAGACAAAAAATTAGTTCTATATCAGTGACACCCATTCTTTATTAAATGTTTTCTGATTTCATAGTCAGTCATGGTCACATCCTGTATATTTTTCTGCTTAAAAAGTATCACACGAAGTGCACGTGTGTTGACCTGTCAATCAAAATAACCTGACGCTGTATGCACTGCAAAAAAGTAGCCTGAGTTCAAAATGATCTTGAAGTATGATCTTTAAGTACATCTGATGCAACAAACTTGTGAAAAAATAAAATAAAATAAAAGATCTCGGTATTATGAACTTCGATTGTGGGTCGTGGAGACCGGTCCTTGGGATGAGATCGTATAAATCGAGGTCCCGCAGAAGGTGCTGGCACAAAAAAGATTATTCACTGCTCAATGGTGATAATTGCCAAAGTATAAAAAAAAAATTTGCAGTCTCCTCCGGCGAGTGGTGGCGTCTCCATGTGAGTGAAAAATTCTCGAGAGGGACGTAAACAACATATAATAAATCAATCAATTAATCGATTGCTGAATAATTACTGTTATTGAATAATCTTTCTTATAGGTATGCTGTCAAATCTTGATAGCTTTACAAAACTCAGTGACTTTACGTTTAATGTGATACTAAATTCATTATATTTTTTATAACACCATCACAATTATGCCAGAACATATACACAGTGAAGTTTATGATAGTACGGTGTTCGTTCGTCTGTTTGTTTGTCTTAGAAATGATTGCAAACAATTTTTTTAAATTGCTAATCATCCTTGCTCTATGATATACGTATATCTCTCATAGGTGCCAAATGCATTATACAAGATTGATCATGAAAATCAAAGTACCATAAGTACTGAAAGGACTTTTTTTCCAGTTATTTTTTCTTTCACAGTTAATATGGTATGTATGTTTTTGACACAGAAAAAAGCAAATTCTTACAGATTTAGAAGAACGGAAGACTTTTTTGTTGCCATGGCAACAAGTTTCTAGTTATTATTATTATTCTAACTTAGCTGTTTGGTTATTATTTAAATTACTCTGGAAAATAAATGTTGTTATTAGTATGTACCTATGTAGAACGATGCTGAAAAATTAAATTTAAATACGGGCAATATAGGGGCACTTCAAGCACTGCAACATTTTACTGTTATGTTAAAGACGACAAGTCGTTAATGGAGAGATAATAATCCATGTCATTTAATTTAGCAACTGCAGGAAAATTAGAAAGTTTTTATTACTAACACGTTTTTTTCAATTATTATAGAAATACATTTATTTATTAGAACTAGTTCCGAGAATTATAAATAGTACTGCGGATATCCAGTTAATTAAATATCTTTGGAACGAATTAAATTAATAGTGTGGTTAAAAAAATATTTATTTAATGTAATATACTACAATTCATATATAAATTCTACTGTTAGAGAGAAAAAATTCCTTTCTTCACAATAACTTTATATGTTTGCCATTCAATATGATTAAGCAACCCCCGCCCCCCTTTTCCACGTAGATCGGTCACTTAGTCAGTATTTCCAGTATATTTTAAATTGATATTTAAAAAGAAGTTAACGCGTTTTGTAGCACAGAACAAACATGCATCTAAAAAAGTCATTAAACAATAGTAGTTCAAAATATACACGCGCTGACGGTGGTATTTTAAAGGGAGTATGTTTCAAATTCGTTCGAAGTGTTTATGCCAAATGTATTTTAATTATTTATTTATTAGAAAAATTGGAATCAGATCTAGAAATGATAAAACATGTAAAACTTCTTGGAAATGCTACAGTGTAGCACCTCGCCTTTGGTGTGACGAAACTTTCACACCTGGCTGCACAGTGTCGAATGATTTTGATTGACAGGACAAGCACGTGGACTTCGTGTGAACTTGAAGCAGGAAAATAAAAATCGATTATGACTGTCAAACAAAGTGAATTTGTTGATAAATAAAAAAAGGTTACTTTCACTGCCTGAGATATTTAGATAAAAATTAAGTTTTCGTTTATACAGGTACATGTACATGTACATGCATTTGTGAAAAGGGGGGCTAATACATAATCTCTCTCTCTCTCTCTCTCTCTCATTTGTCCGTTTAATCAAAACTATAACACGTATTACTTAAATACCAAGTTCTGAAATTTTAATCTATAAAAAATAATATGAATGCTTCTTTGTATCACCTTGTCCGAGTATAATCACGTGGAATTGTTTATAGATACATGTAGAAGTCTGCTGAATAAATCATCATTAAAAAAAATGAAAAGACACATAAATATATTATTGCATTAATTTTTTCTAAATATGAGGGTATACATGCAATACGTCCACAGACTAGCAAAATATTTTTTTTATTTTTTTTCTCATTATTTCACACGGAAATGCCTTGACACGGAAATACATGTATGGTTGTTACAACCGTTGTTATTCGTTCTATAAGTCAGTAATGTACTCTTCGAAAATCATTATTTGTAATGGTTTTATATATCAAATGAGAATAAACATATTTATTTTACAACTAGAATGATTTTATTTTTTAAACTACAGCATTCGGTAACAATGACATGTTTTACAGCGATAAAAATCGTGTGATTAAACAGTGGAATTTAAACATCATACATATGTACAGAAAATATTGTAAGAAACTTAATTAATAGTTTTACTAAATGTGCATGTTTCATCTTTCTCAGGACAATTTTTGAATATTTATTTATTTTCCGCCTGACATTAGAATACAATAGAATAGATACAACGCATGGAAAAGATCAGAGGCATTCCGAATAAATCGTTCATCTTGCGTTCACCGTTCGTTCACCGTTCACTTTGCGCTCGCGTTCGCGTTCTGCGTTCACTCACCGTTCAGCGTTCACCTACCGTTCACCAAGTTGCGTTCAGCGTTCACACATCGTTCACTCACCGTTCGCTCTGCGTTCGCTCACCGTTCGCTCTGCGTTCGTTCAGCGTTCGCTCACCGTTCAAGTGGGAAAGTAGAACGTTTCAGGGACTGTATTAATTTCTAAATTTGAAGCACTTCAGTGATATATAGTGTCTTTTGGATGAGACCTAAAAAACCGAACCCCGTACCACGGGAGGCATTGACACGAGAAAGAATCCACACTGCTGCATAGGCCCGAGTGCCGAGTATTATTTTCTTATTTTGAAGCACTTTACCGATATATGGTGTCTTTTGGATGAGAACTAAAAAAACCAAAGCCCGGTGTCACGGGAGGCATTGGCACGAGAAACAATCCACACTGCTCCATGGGCCTGAGTGCCGAGTACTAATTTCTAAATTTGAAGCACTTCAGCGATATATAGTGTCTTTTGGATGAGACCTAAGAAACTGAAGCCCAGTAATACGGGAGGCATTGTGATAAACAATCCACACTGCTCCATGGGTATGACTGCCGAGTAAAGATCTAAATTTGAAGCACTTCACCGATATATGGTGTCTTTTGGATGAGAACTAAAAAACCGAAGCCCCATGTCACGGGCGGCATTGGCACGAGAAAGAATCCACACTACTCAATTGCCCTGAGTGTTTAGTATTATTTTCTAAAATTGAAGCAATTCAGCGATATATATAGTGTCTTTTGGATGAGTTTTAAAAAACCGAAGCCCCGTGTCACGGGGGGCATTGGCAAGATTAAGAATTCTCGCTGCTCTATGGGCCTGAGTGCCGAGTAAAGGTGTAAATTTCAAGCCCTTCACCGATACATGGTGTCTTTCGGATAAGACCTTAAAAAACCGAAGCCCCGTGTCACGGTAGGCATTGGCACGAGAAAAAATCCACACTGCCTGAGTGCCGAGTAAAGATCTAAATTTGAAGCCCTTCAACGATATATGGTGTATTTTGGATGAGAACTAAAAACCGAAGAACCATGTCAAGGGAGGCATTGCCACGACAAAGAATTCTCATTGCTAAATAGGGCTGGGTGTCGAGTAAAGGTATAAATTTAAAGCACTTAACCGATATATGGTATCTTATGGATGAGAAGTAAAAAACAAAAGCCCCGTCTCAAGGGAGGCATTGGCACGAGAAAGAATCGACACTGCTTCATGGGCCTGAGTGCTTAGTTTTAATTTCTAAATTTGAAGCACTTCACCGATATATGGTGTCTTTTGGATGAGAACTAAAAAACCGAAGCCCCGTATCACGGGAGGCATTGGCACGAGAAAGAATCCACACTGCTGCACGGGCCCGAGTGCCGAGTAAAGATCTAAATTTGAAGCACTTCACCGATATATGGTATCTTTTGGATGAGAACTAAAAAAACCGAAGCCCCGCGTCACGGGAGGCATTAGCACGAGAAAGAATCTACAATGTTCCATGGGCCTTAGTGACGAGTATTAAGTACAGGTCCACGTAAGAATCAGGCAATCGGTGATAAGTCGAATATTTCATATTCAGCCAATATTTTTTTATATTATTACTTGATACAGTAGTAATTAAAATAAATCATGATTTTTTCAAAAAGGCACATCCAGGCTGTGATATGTTACTATAAATAGATTCGGGCATTTATGGGCCAAAATGTCAACCAAAAAAGAGGAAGTTCAGTACAGAAGTAACAAGTGTTGTTGTTTTTCATAAATTATCTAACCCTATTTTATTTTGAGAGGAGTCTGTATCCTTCTTGTATTAGTTGTTATGGAGTTGATATCTAGGTCGTATCCATAGTAACCATTGTAATTATATGTCAAGACATTTTGGATATCACAAACATTGTGAATTTAAAACAATATTATTAAAAACAGCAAACACATTATGTAGCTTATTACACATGGAAAAATAAAACAACTGCTCATTATTAGTTTTCCAGTTTAAAAAGTGTGGAAAAATCAATTAGCAGTTTTTAATGAAAAGGAAAACTATTGAGAAATTTTGATAAATTGCTTGAAGTTTGACAAGATTTTTTCCTAAATCTAAGTGCATTGTGTGTAAAATTTAAATTTTATTGAATTGTTTCTTAATTACATTTATCACATTATTATGAATTTTTCTATTCAATGTACCAAGTTTACTCTGGAATTAATTTTATTTCTCTAAAATGGTTTTGGAGAGAATTATGATCGGGATCGAAATTCTGTATATTAAATACCCAACTTTGATGATTCCAGATTTTTTTTCTGTTTTTATTTTAAACAGCTGTTAAAACTAAGCAGGTGCATCCAGTTTTCTTGTATTACTTTTTTCATATAGTAAACATGATGACCAATCACTATCTATTTGGGTGATTCTTCTTATATAACCATTTATTTTTTTTTTCATTTAGTTTTTCAGCTTTTACTGTTTGTCAAATACTAAGTAACTTATATATAACAACAGAGAATACATTATGCCACATGAAGACATAATTATTATGTATAAACAAGTCAGAGTATGTTGGTCTCTGCTAGCAATGTCCTAAAACTCTCAACTTTTATAGATAAAATTATAAAGTCATCAAGTTCTTTGACTCCTTCTAAATCAAATTACATGTATATGAAAGGAATGTAAAGGATTTTGTTCAACTGCAGAAAATGATGCAGCTGCAACATTTGCTTTACTGTACCATTATATGAGCAGGCCAGCAATATGATATTTTTAAATTGCATATTTAACAAATATGTCATGTTGTTCAACATACTAAACTAAATGTTTTAATATGAAAATTTCCAAGTTTATTCTTAAGAAATCAACAATGACCAATTTGCAAAAAGGTTTAACATGTTTATTAAATGTTAACAATTTATAAATTACATTGTACATTATATAAAGATGAAATTTGTAGAAGAAAAGTTATTACAATATCAGTTCTTTATAATCATCATTCCATCCCATGATATAAAAAAAATTGCTTTTTAAACTACAGTACTTTTCAAGCAGACATGCACATTCAAAATTCTGAACTTGATCAATTTAATATATATGGACTTGTGGTGTATCTACTTTTGGATGGTTTCCGTTGTTTTCTCATATAGTACTTGCCACTCTAAATCTCAACTGGTATGCTTTTCCCTTTGTTTACATAAGTTAATGAGCAATGTAGGACTAAAGTTCTACCTACACTACTGTCACTAGCTTTTATGATGGTTAAACACAACAAAAGGCACCAGATTCACTGCTCGATGTGATTTTAGAAAATTCTTTCATTCATAAAGTTTGTTTCCTCATTTTTCACTAAATTTTGAAGTTTGGACAGGAGAAGAAAACCTTGACTGTTTGAGAAGACCAAAGAACTCTTCTGCAACTTGAACTTGTCTGAAAAATTAAATGCAGTGTCATATTACCCAGTATTTTAAACTCTGAATAAGCATAAAATTTAATATTATGAAACAATTTAATAACTTATCTCTAAAAAAAAAACATTTTTAAAGTCTTCAGCAAGATTTTTTTTTTTTCAATTGGTAGTTTAAAATAAAATAAATATCTATACCCATTTTATAAAATGGGGTTCTCCTAATTCATAGGAAGGATTTCCAAGAAGAAAAAAAATTACACCCAACTTTGAAATAATTTTGAAAAAGACCAAAAATTAAGGCACTTAAAGCTTAATGGAAAAAAGCTTGCTTATTATTTTTGGTTGACATCAAAAGGGTTTTCCTCACTGTTAGCTTAAAAAACTACTTACTTGCACATGTTGCATCACATGAACTCCTTTTTTTGTGAGAAGATAATTTCCATATTTCAGCAGGATTTCGGGAAATAAATCCATAAATGTTAGATATATAATTGTGTCTTGAAATAACCACAATCAAGTGTTACATAGGCTATGTTGTTGTTCTCAAATCGAGTGTCGCATGACTCGAATAAGTCCGCATTTCCTCGCCAACATGACTTTATGAATGAGTTTCAATAAAACTGCTGTTTGGCAACGATTATTTAAAGTGCGTTGTGTAACGCGAAGACCAATTTTCTTTGAAGTCTGTTATAAACTCTTGTGCATCTTTGATAACGCAGTCAAACTGTAAAACTATAATAATCCTGCCCAAATCCGCATATGACAACAGACAAGTTTCGAGCAACCTGAACCCGATCAAATTTGACACCCACTGTATCGCTAGATTTCAAGGAAAAAGAAGTTTAGTTTGAAGTTAGACATTCCTTAATTTTCAGTAGATTAATTAAACCAAAATAAAATGCCAAATTCGATGTTTAATCAATTTGATTCTGTTTTTTCGGCATCAGCGTACTTAACAACGGAGCGCCCTCAAGCGACAAATTAAGTCAAAAATCAAGAACGATAACTGAAATTCACTAATATTGGAAGTAATTATCGGGGTAGTAAACGCTAGACTTGCAATTTTCCAAACTTTTTAAAATTTAAAATTATAATTTTTAAACAGCTGTTTCGTTGTTCATTATCACTTTCTCTCATAGCGTTTGCTGTTTTAATTTTTTAAGGTTTCAATATCCATACCATTGTATAGATTTGTACTACTCATGTTCATAATATTTTCTCAATATATTGCCTATTAAATTAGAACAAGCCTGAATATTTCCAAATCATTGAACATATGTAATATATATGTCCTGATGCATAACCATGTGAAGTTTCAAGTCAATTCTCAAACAATGACTTATCACGAAAATTTGATTTTGCCTGATTCTTACGTTGACCTGTACTTAATTTCTAAATTTGAAGCACTTCAGTGATATACGGTATCTTTTGGATGAGAACTAAAAAAACCGAAGCCCCGTGTCACGGGAGGCATTAGCACGAGAAAGAATCTACAATGTTCCATGGGCCTTAGTGACGAGTATTAATTTCTAAATTTGAAGCACTTTAGTGATATATAGTGTCTTTTGGATGAGACCTAAAAAACCGAACCCCGTACCACGGGAGGCTTGACACGAGAAAGAATCCACACTGCTGCATAGGCCCGAGTGCCGAGTATTATTTTCTTATTTTGAAGCACTTTACCGATATATGGTGTCTTTTGGATGAGAATTAAAAAAACCAAAGCCCGGTGTCACGGGAGGCATTGGCACGAGAAACAATCCACACTGCTCCATGGGCCTGAGTGCCGAGTACTAATTTCTAAATTTGAAGCACTTCAGCGATATATAGTGTCTTTAAGATGAGACGTAAGAAACTGAAGCCCAGTAATACGGGAGGCATTGTGATAAACAATCCACACTGCTCCATGGGCATGACTGCCGAGTAAAGATCTAAATTTGAAGCACTTCACCGATATATGGTGTCTTTTGGATGAGAACTAAAAAACCGAAGCCCTATGCCACGGGCGGCATTGGCACGAGAAAGAATCCACACTACTCAATTGCCCTGAGTGTTTAGTATTATTTTCTAAAATTGAAGCAATTCAGCGATATATATAGTGTCTTTTGGATGAGTTTTAAAAAACCGAAGCCCCGTGTCACGGGGGGCATTGGCAAGATTAAGAATTCTCGCTGCTCTATGGGCCTGAGTGCCGAGTAAAGGTGTAAATTTCAAGCCCTTCACCGATACATGGTGTCTTTCGGATAAGACCTTAAAAAACCGAAGCCCCGTAACACGGTAGGCATTGGCACGAGAAACAATCCACACTGCTCCATGGACCTGAGTGCCGAGTACTAATTTCTAAATTTGAAGCACTTCAGCGATATATAGTGTCTTTTGGATGAGACCTAAGAAACTGAAGCCCAGTAATACGGGAGGCATTGTGATAAACAATCCACACTGCTCCATGGGCATGACTGCCGAGTAAAGATCTAAATTTGAAGCACTTCACCGATATATGGTGTCTTTTGGATGAGAACTAAAAAACCGAAGCCCCGTATCACGGGAGGCATTGGCACGAGAAAGAATCCACACTGCTGCACGGGCCCGAGTGCCGAGTAAAGATCTAAATTTGAAGCACTTCACCGATATACGGTATCTTTTGGATGAGAACTAAAAAAACCGAAGCCCCGTGTCACGGGAGGCATTAGCACGAGAAAGAATCTACAATGTTCCATGGGCCTTAGTGACGAGTATTAATTTCTAAATTTGAAGCACTTTAGTGATATATAGTGTCTTTTGGATGAGACCTAAAAAACCGAACCCCGTACCACGGGAGGCATTGACACGAGAAAGAATCCACACTGCTGCATAGGCCCGAGTGCCGAGTATTATTTTCTTATTTTGAAGCACTTTACCGATATATGGTGTCTTTTGGATGAGAATTAAAAAAACCAAAGCCCGGTGTCACGGGAGGCATTGGCACGAGAAACAATCCACACTGCTCCATGGGCCTGAGTGCCGAGTACTAATTTCTAAATTTGAAGCACTTCAGCGATATATAGTGTCTTTTGGATGAGACCTAAGAAACTGAAGCCCAGTAATACGGGAGGCATTGTGATAAACAATCCACACTGCTCCATGGGCATGACTGCCGAGTAAAGATCTAAATTTGAAGCACTTCACCGATATATGGTGTCTTTTGGATGAGAACTAAAAAACCGAAGCCCCATGTCACGGGCGGCATTGGCACGAGAAAGAATCCACACTACTCATTTGCCCTGAGTGTTTAGTATTATTTTCTAAAATTGAAGCAATTCAGCGATATATATAGTGTCTTTTGGATGAGTGTTAAAAAACCGAAGCCCCGTGTCACGGGGGCCATTGGCACGAGAAAGAATCCACACTGCCTGAGTGCCGAGTAAAGATCTAAATTTGAAGCACTTCACCGATATATGGTGTATTTTGGATGAGAACTAAAAACCGAAGAACCATGTCAAGGGAGGCATTGCCACGATAAAGAATTCTCATTGCTTAATAGGGCTGGGTGTCGAGTAAAGGTATAAATTTAAAGCACTTCACCGATATATGGTATCTTATGGATGAGAAGTAAAAATCAAAAGCCCCGTCTCAAGGGAGGCATTGGCACGAGAAAGATTCGACACTGCTTCATGGGCCTGAGTGCTTAGTTTTAATTTCTAAATTTGAAGCACTTCACCGATATATGGTGTCTTTTAGATGAGAACTAAAAAACCGAAGCCCCGTGTCACGGGAGGCATTGGCACGAGAAAGAATCCACACTGCTGCACGGGCCTGAGTGCCGAGTAAAGATCTAAATTTGAAGCACTTCACCGATATACGGTATCTTTTGGATGAGAACTAAAAAAACCGAAGCCCCGTGTCACGGGAGGCATTAGCACGAGAAAGAATCTACAATATTCCATGGGCCTTAGTGACGAGTATTAATTTCTAAATTTGAAGCACTTTAGTGATATATAGTGTCTTTTGGATGAGACCTAAAAAACCGAACCCCGTACCACGGGAGGCATTGACACGAGAAAGAATCCACACTGCTGCATAGGCCCGAGTGCCGAGTATTATTTTCTTATTTTGAAGCACTTTACCGATATATGGTGTCTTTTGGATGAGAACTAAAAAAACCAAAGCCCGGTGTCACGGGAGGCATTGGCACGAGAAACAATCCACACTGCTCCATGGGCCTGAGTGCCGAGTACTAATTTCTAAATTTGAAGCACTTCAGCGATATATAGTGTCTTTTGGATGAGACCTAAGAAACTGAAGCCCAGTAATACGGGAGGCATTGTGATAAACAATCCACACTGCTCCATGGGCATGACTGCCGAGTAAAGATCTAAATTTGAAGCACTTCACCGATATATGGTGTCTTTTGGATGAGAACTAAAAAACCGAAGCCCTATGCCACGGGCGGCATTGGCACGAGAAAGAATCCACACTACTCAATTGCCCTGAGTGTTTAGTATTATTTTCTAAAATTGAAGCAATTCAGCGATATATATAGTGTCTTTTGGATGAGTTTTAAAAAACCGAAGCCCCGTGTCACGGGGGGCATTGGCAAGATTAAGAATTCTCGCTGCTCTATGGGCCTGAGTGCCGAGTAAAGGTGTAAATTTCAAGCCCTTCACCGATACATGGTGTCTTTCGGATAAGACCTTAAAAAACCGAAGCCCCGTGTCACGGTAGGCATTGGCAGGAGAAAGAATCCACACTGCCTGAGTGCCGAGTAAAGATCTAAATTTGAAGCACTTCACCGATATATGGTGTGTTTTGGATGAGAACTAAAAACCGAAGAACCATGTCAAGGGAGGCATTGGGCATCTTATGGATGAGAAGTAAAAAACAAAAGCCCCGTCTCAAGGGAGGCTTTGGCACGAGAAAGAATCGACACTACTTCATGGGCCTGAGTGCTTAGTTTTAATTTCTAAATTTGAAGCACTTCACCGATATATGGTGTCTTTTGGATGAGAACTAAAAAACCGAAGCCCCGTATCACGGGAGGCATTGGCACGAGAAAGAGTCCACACTGCTGCACGGGCCTGAGTGCCGAGTATTATTTTCTTATTTTGAAGCACTTCACCGATATATGGTGTCTTTTGGATGAGAATTTAAAAAACCAAAGCCCGGTGTCACGGGGGGCATTAGCACGAGAAACAATCCACACTGCTCCATGGACCTGAGTGCCGAGTACTAATTTCTAAATTTGAAGCACTTCAGCGATATATAGTGTCTTTTGGATGAGACCTAAGAAACTGAAGCCCAGTAATACGGGAGGCATTGTGATAAATAATCCACACTGCTCCATGGGCATGACTGCCGAGTAAAGATCTAAATTTGAAGCACTTCACCGATATATGGTGTCTTTTGGATGAGAGCTAAAAAACCGAAGCCCCGTATCACGGGAGGCATTGGCACGAGAAAGAATCCACACTGCTGCACGGGCCCGAGTGCCGAGTAAAGATCTAAATTTGAAGCACTTCACCGATATACGGTATCTTTTGGATGAGAACTAAAAAAACCGAAGCTCCGTGTCACGGGAGGCATTAGCACGAGAAAGAATCTACAATGTTCCATGGGCCTTAGTGACGAGTATTAATTTCTAAATTTGAAGCACTTTAGTGATATATAGTGTCTTTTGGATGAGACCTAAAAAACCGAACCCCGTACCACGGGAGGCATTGACACGAGAAAGAATCCACACTGCTGCATAGGCCCGAGTGCCGAGTATTATTTTCTTATTTTGAAGCACTTTACCGATATATGGTGTCTTTTGGATGAGAATTTAAAAAACCAAAGCCCGGTGTCACGGGTGGCATTAGCACGAGAAACAATCCACACTGCTCCATGGACCTGAGTGCCGAGTACTAATTTCTAAATTTGAAGCACTTCAGCGATATATAGTGTCTTTTGGATGAGACCTAAGAAACTGAAGCCCAGTAATACGGGAGGCATTGTGATAAACAATCCACACTGCTCCATGGGCATGACTGCCGAGTAAAGATCTAAATTTGAAGCACTTCACCGATATATGGTGTCTTTTGGATGAGAACTAAAAACCGAAGAACCATGTCAAGGGAGGCATTGCCACGATAAAGAATTCTCATTCCTAAATAGGGCTGGGTGTCGAGTAAAGGTATAAATTTAAAGCACTTCACCGATATATGGTATCTTATGGATGAGAAGTAAAAAACAAAAGCCCCGTCTCAAGGGAGGCATTGGCACGAGAAAGAATCGACACTGCTTCATGGGCCCGAGTGCTTAGTTTTCATTTCTAAATTTGAAGCACTTCACCGATATATGGTGTCTTTTGGATGAGAACTAAAAAACCGAAGCCCCGTATCACGGGAGGCATTGGCACGAGAAAGAGTCCACACTGCTGCACGGGCCTGAGTGCCGAGTATTATTTTCTTATTTTGAAGCACTTTACCGATATATGGTGTCTTTTGGATGAGAATTAAAAAAACCAAAGCCCGGTGTCACGGGAGGCATTAGCACGAGAAACAATCCACACTGCTCCATGGACCTGAGTGCCGAGTACTAATTTCTAAATTTGAAGCACTTCAGCGATATATAGTGTCTTTTGGATGAGACCTAAGAAACTGAAGCCCAGTAATACGGGAGGCATTGTGATAAACAATCCACACTGCTCCATGGGCATGACTGCCGAGTAAAGATCTAAATTTGAAGCACTTCACCGATATATGGTGTCTTTTGGATGAGAACTAAAAAACCGAAGCCCCGTATCACGGGAGGCATTGGCACGAGAAAGAATCCACACTGCTGCACGGGCCTGAGTGCCGAGTAAAGATCTAAATTTGAAGCACTTCACCGATATACGGTATCTTTTGGATGAGAACTAAAAAAACCGAAGCCCCGTGTCACGGGAGGCATTAGCACGAGAAAGAATCTACAATATTCCATGGGCCTTAGTGACGAGTATTAATTTCTAAATTTGAAGCACTTTAGTGATATATAGTGTCTTTTGGATGAGACCTAAAAAACCGAACCCCGTACCACGGGAGGCATTGACACGAGAAAGAATCCACACTGCTGCATAGGCCCAAGTGCCGAGTATTATTTTCTTATTTTGAAGCACTTTACCGATATATGGTGTCTTTTGGATGAGAACTAAAAAAAAACAAAGCCCGGTGTCACGGGAGGCATTGGCACGAGAAACAATCCACACTGCTCCATGGGCCTGAGTGCCGAGTACTAATTTCTAAATTTGAAGCACTTCAGCGACATATAGTGTCTTTTGGATGAGACCTAAGAAACTGAAGCCCAGTAATACGGGAGGCATTGTGATATACAATCCACACTGCTCCATGGGCATGACTGCCGTGTAAAGATCTAAATTTGAAGCACTTCACCGATATATGGTGTCTTTTGGATGAGAACTAAAAAACCGAAGCCCTATGCCACGGGCGGCATTGGCACGAGAAAGAATCCACACTACTCAATTGCCCTGAGTGTTTAGTATTATTTTCTAAAATTGAAGCAATTCAGCGATATATATAGTGTCTTTTGGATGAGTTTTAAAAAACCGAAGCACCGTGTCACGGGGGGCATTGGCAAGATTAAGAATTCTCGCTGCTCTATGGGCCTGAGTGCCGAGTAAAGGTGTAAATTTCAAGCCCTTCACCGATACATGGTGTCTTTCGGATAAGACCTTAAAAAACCGAAGCCCCGTGTCACGGTAGGCATTGGCAGGAGAAAGAATCCACACTGCCTGAGTGCCGAGTAAAGATCTAAATTTGAAGCACTTCACCGATATATGGTGTGTTTTGGATGAGAACTAAAAACCGAAGAACCATGTCAAGGGAGGCATTGGGCATCTTATGGATGAGAAGTAAAAAACAAAAGCCCCGTCTCAAGGGAGGCTTTGGCACGAGAAAGAATCGACACTACTTCATGGGCCTGAGTGCTTAGTTTTAATTTCTAAATTTGAAGCACTTCACCGATATATGGTGTCTTTTGGATGAGAACTAAAAAACCGAAGCCCCGTATCACGGGAGGCATTGGCACGAGAAAGAGTCCACACTGCTGCACGGGCCTGAGTGCCGAGTATTATTTTCTTATTTTGAAGCACTTCACCGATATATGGTGTCTTTTGGATGAGAATTTAAAAAACCAAAGCCCGGTGTCACGGGGGGCATTAGCACGAGAAACAATCCACACTGCTCCATGGACCTGAGTGCCGAGTACTAATTTCTAAATTTGAAGCACTTCAGCGATATATAGTGTCTTTTGGATGAGACCTAAGAAACTGAAGCCCAGTAATACGGGAGGCATTGTGATAAATAATCCACACTGCTCCATGGGCATGACTGCCGAGTAAAGATCTAAATTTGAAGCACTTCACCGATATATGGTGTCTTTTGGATGAGAGCTAAAAAACCGAAGCCCCGTATCACGGGAGGCATTGGCACGAGAAAGAATCCACACTGCTGCACGGGCCCGAGTGCCGAGTAAAGATCTAAATTTGAAGCACTTCACCGATATACGGTATCTTTTGGATGAGAACTAAAAAAACCGAAGCTCCGTGTCACGGGAGGCATTAGCACGAGAAAGAATCTACAATGTTCCATGGGCCTTAGTGACGAGTATTAATTTCTAAATTTGAAGCACTTTAGTGATATATAGTGTCTTTTGGATGAGACCTAAAAAACCGAACCCCGTACCACGGGAGGCATTGACACGAGAAAGAATCCACACTGCTGCATAGGCCCGAGTGCCGAGTATTATTTTCTTATTTTGAAGCACTTTACCGATATATGGTGTCTTTTGGATGAGAATTTAAAAAACCAAAGCCCGGTGTCACGGGTGGCATTAGCACGAGAAACAATCCACACTGCTCCATGGACCTGAGTGCCGAGTACTAATTTCTAAATTTGAAGCACTTCAGCGATATATAGTGTCTTTTGGATGAGACCTAAGAAACTGAAGCCCAGTAATACGGGAGGCATTGTGATAAACAATCCACACTGCTCCATGGGCATGACTGCCGAGTAAAGATCTAAATTTGAAGCACTTCACCGATATATGGTGTCTTTTGGATGAGAACTAAAAACCGAAGAACCATGTCAAGGGAGGCATTGCCACGATAAAGAATTCTCATTCCTAAATAGGGCTGGGTGTCGAGTAAAGGTATAAATTTAAAGCACTTCACCGATATATGGTATCTTATGGATGAGAAGTAAAAAACAAAAGCCCCGTCTCAAGGGAGGCATTGGCACGAGAAAGAATCGACACTGCTTCATGGGCCCGAGTGCTTAGTTTTCATTTCTAAATTTGAAGCACTTCACCGATATATGGTGTCTTTTGGATGAGAACTAAAAAACCGAAGCCCCGTATCACGGGAGGCATTGGCACGAGAAAGAGTCCACACTGCTGCACGGGCCTGAGTGCCGAGTATTATTTTCTTATTTTGAAGCACTTTACCGATATATGGTGTCTTTTGGATGAGAATTAAAAAAACCAAAGCCCGGTGTCACGGGAGGCATTAGCACGAGAAACAATCCACACTGCTCCATGGACCTGAGTGCCGAGTACTAATTTCTAAATTTGAAGCACTTCAGCGATATATAGTGTCTTTTGGATGAGACCTAAGAAACTGAAGCCCAGTAATACGGGAGGCATTGTGATAAACAATCCACACTGCTCCATGGGCATGACTGCCGAGTAAAGATCTAAATTTGAAGCACTTCACCGATATATGGTGTCTTTTGGATGAGAACTAAAAAACCGAAGCCCCGTATCACGGGAGGCATTGGCACGAGAAAGAATCCACACTGCTGCACGGGCCTGAGTGCCGAGTAAAGATCTAAATTTGAAGCACTTCACCGATATACGGTATCTTTTGGATGAGAACTAAAAAAACCGAAGCCCCGTGTCACGGGAGGCATTAGCACGAGAAAGAATCTACAATATTCCATGGGCCTTAGTGACGAGTATTAATTTCTAAATTTGAAGCACTTTAGTGATATATAGTGTCTTTTGGATGAGACCTAAAAAACCGAACCCCGTACCACGGGAGGCATTGACACGAGAAAGAATCCACACTGCTGCATAGGCCCAAGTGCCGAGTATTATTTTCTTATTTTGAAGCACTTTACCGATATATGGTGTCTTTTGGATGAGAACTAAAAAAAAACAAAGCCCGGTGTCACGGGAGGCATTGGCACGAGAAACAATCCACACTGCTCCATGGGCCTGAGTGCCGAGTACTAATTTCTAAATTTGAAGCACTTCAGCGACATATAGTGTCTTTTGGATGAGACCTAAGAAACTGAAGCCCAGTAATACGGGAGGCATTGTGATATACAATCCACACTGCTCCATGGGCATGACTGCCGTGTAAAGATCTAAATTTGAAGCACTTCACCGATATATGGTGTCTTTTGGATGAGAACTAAAAAACCGAAGCCCTATGCCACGGGCGGCATTGGCACGAGAAAGAATCCACACTACTCAATTGCCCTGAGTGTTTAGTATTATTTTCTAAAATTGAAGCAATTCAGCGATATATATAGTGTCTTTTGGATGAGTTTTAAAAAACCGAAGCCCCGTGTCACGGGGGGCATTGGCAAGATTAAGAATTCTCGCTGCTCTATGGGCCTGAGTGCCGAGTAAAGGTGTAAATTTCAAGCCCTTCACCGATACATGGTGTCTTTCGGATAAGACCTTAAAAAACCGAAGCCCCGTGTCACGGTAGGCATTGGCACGCGAAAGAATCCACACTGCCTGAGTGCCGAGTAAAGATCTAAATTTGAAGCACTTCACCGATATATGCTGTGTTTTGGATGAGAACTAAAAACCAAAGAACCATGTCAAGGGAGGCATTGGGCATCTTATGGATGAGAAGTAAAAAACAAAAGCCCCGTCTCAAGGGAGGGATTGGCACGAGAAAGAATCGACACTGCTTCATGGGCCTGAGTGCTTAGTTTTAATTTCTAAATTTGAAGCACTTCACCGATATATGGTGTCTTTTGGATGAGAACTAAAAAACCGAAGCCCCGTATCACGGGAGGCATTAGCACGAGAAAGAATCTACAATGTTCCATTGGCCTTAGTGAGGAGTATTAATTTCTAAATTTGAAGCACTTCACCGATATATGGTGTCTTTTGGATGAGAACTAAAAACCGAAGAACCATGTCAAGGGAGGCATTGCCACGATAAAGAATTCTCATTGCTAAATAGGGCTGGGTGTCGAGTAAAGGTATAAATTTAAAGCACTTCACCGATATATGCTATCTTATGGATGAGAAGTTAAAAACAAAAGCCCCGTCTCAAGGGAGGCATTGGCACAAGAAAGAATCGACACTGCTTCATGGGCCTGAGTGCTTAGTTTTAATTTCTAAATTTGAAGCACTTCACCGATATATGGTGTCTTTTGGATGAGAACTAAAAAACCGAAGTCCCGTATCACGGGAGGCATTGGCAAGAGAAAGAGTCCACACTGCTGCACGGGCCTGAGTGCCGAGTATTATTTTCTTATTTTGAAGCACTTTACCGATATATGGTGTCTTTTGGATGAGAATTAAAAAAACCAAAGCCCGGTGTCACGGGAGGCATTAGCACGAGAAACAATCCACACTGCTCCATGAACCTGAGTGCCGAGTACTAATTTCTAAATTTGAAGCACTTCAGCGATATATAGTGTCTTTTGGATGAGACTTAAGAAACTGAAGCCCAGTAATACGGGAGGCATTGTGATAAACAATCCACACTGCTCCATGGGCATGACTGCCGAGTAAAGATCTAAATTTGAAGCACTTCACCGATATATGGTGTCTTTTGGATGAGAACTAAAAAACCGAAGCCCCGTATCACGGGAGGCATTGGCACGAGAAAGAATCCACACTGCTGCACGGGCCCGAGTGCCGAGTAAAGATCTAAATTTGAAGCACTTCACCGATATACGGTATCTTTTGGATGAGAACTAAAAAAACCGAAGCCCCGTGTCACGGGAGGCATTAGCACGAGAAAGAATCTACAATGTTCCATGGGCCTTAGTGACGAGTATTAATTTCTAAATTTGAAGCACTTTAGTGATATATAGTGTCTTTTGGATGAGACCTAAAAAACCGAACCCCGTACCACGGGAGGCATTGACACGAGAAAGAATCCACACTGCTGCATAGGCCCGAGTGCCGAGTATTATTTTCTTATTTTGAAGCACTTTACCGATATATGGTGTCTTTTGGATGAGAATTAAAAAAAAACCAAAGCCCGGTGTCACGGGAGGCATTGGCACGAGAAACAATCCACACTGCTCCATGGGCCTGAGTGCCGAGTACTAATTTCTAAATTTGAAGCACTTCAGCGATATATAGTGTCTTTTGGATGAGACCTAAGAAACTGAAGCCCAGTAATACGGGAGGCATTGTGATAAACAATCCACACTGCTCCATGGGCATGACTGCCGAGTAAAGATCTAAATTTGAAGCACTTCACCGATATATGGTGTCTTTTGGATGAGAACTAAAAACCGAAGAACCATGTCAAGGGAGGCATTGCCACGATAAAGAATTCTCATTGCTAAATAGGGCTGGGTGTCGAGTAAAGGTATAAATTTAAAGCACTTCACCGATATATGGTATCTTATGGATGAGAAGTAAAAAACAAAAGCCCCGTCTCAAGGGAGGCATTGGCACGAGAAAGAATCGACACTGCTTCATGGGCCTGAGTGCTTAGTTTTAATTTCTAAATTTGAAGCACTTCACCGATATATGGTGTCTTTTGGATGAGAACTAAAAAACCGAAGCCCCGTATCACGGGAGGCATTGGCACGAGAAAGAGTCCACACTGCTGCACGGGCCTGAGTGCCGAGTATTATTTTCTTATTTTGAAGCACTTTACCGATATATGGTGTCTTTTGGATGAGAATTAAAAAAACCAAAGCCCGGTGTCACGGGAGGCATTAGCACGAGAAACAATCCACACTGCTCCATGAACCTGAGTGCCGAGTACTAATTTCTAAATTTGAAGCACTTCAGCGATATATAGTGTCTTTTGGATGAGACTTAAGAAACTGAAGCCCAGTAATACGGGAGGCATTGTGATAAACAATCCACACTGCTCCATGGGCATGACTGCCGAGTAAAGATCTAAATTTGAAGCACTTCACCGATATATGGTGTCTTTTGGATGAGAACTAAAAAACCGAAGCCCCGTATCACGGGAGGCATTGGCACGAGAAAGAATCCACACTGCTGCACGGGCCCGAGTGCCGAGTAAAGATCTAAATTTGAAGCACTTCACCGATATACGGTATCTTTTGGATGAGAACTAAAAAAACCGAAGCCCCGTGTCACGGGAGGCATTAGCACGAGAAAGAATCTACAATGTTCCATGGGCCTTAGTGACGAGTATTAATTTCTAAATTTGAAGCACTTTAGTGATATATAGTGTCTTTTGGATGAGACCTAAAAAACCGAACCCCGTACCACGGGAGGCATTGACACGAGAAAGAATCCACACTGCTGCATAGGCCCGAGTGCCGAGTATTATTTTCTTATTTTGAAGCACTTTACCGATATATGGTGTCTTTTGGATGAGAATTAAAAAAAAACCAAAGCCCGGTGTCACGGGAGGCATTGGCACGAGAAACAATCCACACTGCTCCATGGGCCTGAGTGCCGAGTACTAATTTCTAAATTTGAAGCACTTCAGCGATATATAGTGTCTTTTGGATGAGACCTAAGAAACTGAAGCCCAGTAATACGGGAGGCATTGTGATAAACAATCCACACTGCTCAATGGGCATGACTGCCGAGTAAAGATCTAAATTTGAAGCACTTCACCGATATATGGTGTCTTTTGGATGAGAACTAAAAACCGAAGAACCATGTCAAGGGAGGCATTGCCACGATAAAGAATTCTCATTGCTAAATAGGGCTGGGTGTCGAGTAAAGGTATAAATTTAAAGCACTTCACCGATATATGGTATCTTATGGATGAGAAGTAAAAAACAAAAGCCCCGTCTCAAGGGAGGCATTGGCACGAGAAAGAATCGACACTGCTTCATGGGCCTGAGTGCTTAGTTTTAATTTCTAAATTTGAAGCACTTCACCGATATATGGTGTCTTTTGGGTGAGAACTAAAAAACCGAAGCCCCGTATCACGGGAGGCATTGGCACGAGAAAGAGTCCACACTGCTGCACGGGCCTGAGTGCCGAGTATTATTTTCTTATTTTGAAGCACTTTACCGATATATGGTGTCTTTTGGATGAGAATTAAAAAAACCAAAGCCCGGTGTCACGGGAGGCATTAGCACGAGAAACAATCCACACTGCTCCATGGACCTGAGTGCCGAGTACTAATTTCTAAATTTGAAGCACTTCAGCGATATATAGTGTCTTTTGGATGAGACCTAAGAAACTGAAGCCCAGTAATACGGGAGGCATTGTGATAAACAATCCACACTGCTCCATGGGCATGACTGCCGAGTAAAGATCTAAATTTGAAGCACTTCACCGATATATGGTGTCTTTTGGATGAAAACTAAAAAACCGAAGCCCCGTATCACGGGAGGCATTAGAACGAAAAAGAATCTACAATGTTCCATTGGCCTTAGTGACGAGTATTAATTTCTAAATTTGAAGCACTTTAGTGATATATAATGTCTTTTGGATGAGACCTAAAAAACAGAACCCCGTACCACGGGAGGCATTGACACGAGAAAGAATCCACACTGCTGCATAGGCCCGAGTGCCGAGTATTATTTTCTTATTTTGAAGCACTTTACCGATATATGGTGTCTTTTGGATGAGAATTTAAAAAACCAAAGCCCGGTGTCACGGGAGGCATTAGCACGAGAAACAATCCACACTGCTCCATGGACCTGAGTGCCGAGTACTAATTTCTAAATTTGAAGCACTTCAGCGATATATAGTGTCTTTTGGATGAGACCTAAGAAACTGAAGCCCAGTAATACGGGAGGCATTGTGATAAACAATCCACACTGCTCCATGGGCATGACTGCCGAGTAAAGATCTAAATTTGAAGCACTTCACCGATATATGGTGTCTTTTGGATGAGAACTAAAAAACCGAAGCCCCGTATCACGGGAGGCATTAGCACGAGAAAGAATCTACAATGTTCCATTGGCCTTAGTGACGAGTATTAATTTCTAAATTTGAAGCACTTTAGTGATATATAATGTCTTTTGGATGAGACCTAAAAAACAGAACCCCGTACCACGGGAGGCACTGACACGAGAAAGAATCCACACTGCTGCATAGGCCCGAGTGCCGAGTATTATTTTCTTATTTTGAAGCACTTTACCGATATATGGTGTCTTTTGGATGAGAATTTAAAAAACCAAAGCCCGGTGTCACGGGAGGCATTAGCACGAGAAACAATCCACACTGCTCCATGGACCTGAGTGCCGAGTACTAATTTCTAAATTTGAAGCACTTCAGCGATATATAGTGTCTTTTGGATGAGACCTAAGAAACTGAAGCCCAGTAATACGGGAGGCATTGTGATAAACAATCCACACTGCTCCATGGGCATGACTGCCGAGTAAAGATCTAAATTTGAAGCACTTCACCGATATATGGTGTCTTTTGGATGAGAACTAAAAAACCGAAGCCCCGTATCACGGGAGGCATTGGCACGAGAAAGAATCCACACTGCTGCACGGGCCCGAGTGCCGAGTAAAGATCTAAATTTGAAGCACTTCACCGATATACGGTATCTTTTGGATGAGAACTAAAAAAACCGAAGCCCCGTGTCACGGGAGGCATTAGCACGAGAAAGAATCTACAATGTTCCATTGGCCTTAGTGACGAGTATTAATTTCTAAATTTGAAGCACTTTAGTGATATATAGTGTCTTTTGGATGAGACCTAAAAAACCGAACCCCGTACCACGGGAGGCATTGACACGAGAAAGAATCCACACTGCTGCATAGGCCCGAGTGCCGAGTATTATTTTCTTATTTTGAAGCACTTTACCGATATATGGTGTCTTTTGGATGAGAATTTAAAAAAACCAAAGCCCGGTGTCACGGGAGGCATTGGCACGAGAAACAATCCACACTGCTCCATGGGCCTGAGTGCCGAGTACTAATTTCTAAATTTGAAGCACTTCAGCGATATATAGTGTCTTTTGGATGAGACCTAAGAAACTGAAGCCCAGTAATACGGGAGGCATTGTGATAAACAATCCACACTGCTCCATGGGCATGACTGCCGAGTAAAGATCTAAATTTGAAGCACTTCACCGATATATGGTGTCTTTTGGATGAGAACTAAAAACCGAAGAACCATGTCAAGGGAGGCATTGCCACGAGAAAGAATTCTCATTGCTAAATAGGGCTGGGTGTCGAGTAAAGGTATAAATTTAAAGCACTTCACCGATATATGGTATCTTATGGATGAGAAGTAAAAAACAAAAGCCCCGTCTCAAGGGAGGCATTGGCACGAGAAAGAATCGACACTGCTTCATGGGCCTGAGTGCTTAGTTTTAATTTCTAAATTTGAAGCACTTCACCGATATATGGTGTCTTTTGGATGAGAACTAAAAAACCGAAGCCCCGTATCACGGGAGGCATTGGCACGAGAAAGAGTCCACACTGCTGCACGGGCCTGAGTGCCGAGTATTATTTTCTTATTTTGAAGCACTTTACCGATATATGGTGTCTTTTGGATGAGAATTAAAAAAACCAAAGCCCGGTGTCACGGGAGGCATTAGCACGAGAAACAATCCACACTGCTCCATGGACCTGAGTGCCGAGTACTAATTTCTAAATTTGAAGCACTTCAGCGATATATAGTGTCTTTTGGATGAGACCTAAGAAACTGAAGCCCAGTAATACGGGAGGCATTGTGATAAACAATCCACACTGCTCCATGGGCATGACTGCCGAGTAAAGATCTAAATTTGAAGCACTTCACCGATATATGGTGTCTTTTGGATGAAAATTAAAAAACCGAAGCCCCGTATCACGGGAGGCATTAGCACGAGAAAGAATCTACAATGTTCCATTGGCCTTAGTGACGAGTATTAATTTCTAAATTTGAAGCACTTTAGTGATATATAATGTCTTTTGGATGAGACCTAAAAAACAGAACCCCGTACCACGGGAGGCATTGACACGAGAAGAATCCACACTGCTGCATAGGCCCGAGTGCCGAGCATTATTTTCTTATTTTGAAGCACTTTACCGATATATGGTGTCTTTTGGATGAGAATTTAAAAAACCAAAGCCCGGTGTCACAGGAGGCATTAGCACGACTGCCGAGTAAAGATCTAAATTTGAAGCACTTCACCGATATATGGTGTCTTTTGGGTGAAAATTAAAAAACCGAAGCCCCGTATCACGGGAGGCATTGGCACGAGAAAGAATCCACACTGCTGCACGGGCCCGAGTGCCGAGTAAAGATCTAAATTTGAAGCACTTCACCGATATACGGTATCTTTTGGATGAGAACTAAAAAAAACCGAAGCCCCGTGTCACGGGAGGCATTAGCACGAGAAAGAATCTACAATGTTCCATGGGCCTTAGTGACGAGTATTAATTTCTAAATTTGAAGCACTTTAGTGATATATAGTGTCTTTTGGATGAGACCTAAAAAACAGAACCCCGTACCACGGGAGGCATTGACACGAGAAAGAATCCACACTGCTGCATAGGCCCGAGTGCCGAGTATTATTTTCTTATTTTGAAGCACTTTACCGATATATGGTGTCTTTTGGATGAGAATTTAAAAAACCAAAGCCCGGTGTCACGGGAGGCATTGGCACGAGAAACAATCCACACTGCTCCATGGACCTGAGTGCCGAGTACTAATTTCTAAATTTGAAGCACTTCAGCGATATATAGTGTCTTTTGGATGAGACCTAAGAAACTGAAGCCCAGTAATACGGGAGGCATTGTGATAAACAATCCACACTGCTCCATGGGCATGACTGCCGAGTAAAGATCTAAATTTGAAGCACTTCACCGATATATGGTGTCTTTTGGATGAGAACTAAAAAACCGAAGCCCCGTATCACGGGAGGCATTGGCACGAGAAAGAATCCACACTACTGCACGGGCCCGAGTGCCGAGTAAAGATCTAAATTTGAAGCACTTCACCGATATACGGTATCTTTTGGATGAGAACTAAAAAAACCGAAGCCCCGTGTCACGGGAGGCATTAGCACGAGAAAGAATCTACAATGTTCCATGGGCCTTAGTGACGAGTATTAATTTCTAAATTTGAAGCACTTTAGTGATATATAGTGTCTTTTGGATGAGACCTAAAAAACCGAACCCCGTACCACGGGAGGCATTGACACGAGAAAGAATCCACACTGCTGCATAGGCCCGAGTGCCGAGTATTATTTTCTTATTTTGAAGCACTTTACCGATATATGGTGTCTTTTGGATGAGAATTTAAAAAAACCAAAGCCCGGTGTCACGGGAGGCATTGGCACGAGAAACAATCCACACTGCTCCATGGGCCTGAGTGCCGAGTACTAATTTCTAAATTTGAAGCACTTCAGCGATATATAGTGTCTTTTGGATGAGACCTAAGAAACTGAAGCCCAGTAATACGGGAGGCATTGTGATAAACAATCCACACTGCTCCATGGGCATGACTGCCGAGTAAAGATCTAAATTTGAAGCACTTCACCGATATATGGTGTCTTTTGGATGAGAACTAAAAACCGAAGAACCATGTCAAGGGAGGCATTGCCACGAGAAAGAATTCTCATTGCTAAATAGGGCTGGGTGTCGAGTAAAGGTATAAATTTAAAGCACTTCACCGATATATGGTATCTTATGGATGAGAAGTAAAAAACAAAAGCCCCGTCTCAAGGGAGGCATTGGCACGAGAAAGAATCGACACTGCTTCATGGGCCTGAGTGCTTAGTTTTAATTTCTAAATTTGAAGCACTTCACCGATATATGGTGTCTTTTGGATGAGAACTAAAAAACCGAAGCCCCGTATCACGGGAGGCATTGGCACGAGAAAGAGTCCACACTGCTGCACGGGCCTGAGTGCCGAGTATTATTTTCTTATTTTGAAGCACTTTACCGATATATGGTGTCTTTTGGATGAGAATTAAAAAAACCAAAGCCCGGTGTCACGGGAGGCATTAGCACGAGAAACAATCCACACTGCTCCATGGACCTGAGTGCCGAGTACTAATTTCTAAATTTGAAGCACTTCAGCGATATATAGTGTCTTTTGGATGAGACCTAAGAAACTGAAGCCCAGTAATACGGGAGGCATTGTGATAAACAATCCACACTGCTCCATGGGCATGACTGCCGAGTAAAGATCTAAATTTGAAGCACTTCACCGATATATGGTGTCTTTTGGATGAGAACTAAAAAACCGAAGCCCCGTATCACGGGAGGCATTGGCACGAGAAAGAATCCACACTGCTGCACGGGCCCGAGTGCCGAGTAAAGATCTAAATTTGAAGCACTTCACCGATATACGGTATCTTTTGGATGAGAACTAAAAAAACCGAAGCCCCGTGTCACGGGAGGCATTAGCACGAGAAAGAATCTACAATGTTCCATTGGCCTTAGTGACGAGTATTAATTTCTAAATTTGAAGCACTTTAGTGATATATAGTGTCTTTTGGATGAGACCTAAAAAACCGAACCCCGTACCACGGGAGGCATTGACACGAGAAAGAATCCACACTGCTGCATAGGCCCGAGTGCCGAGTATTATTTTCTTATTTTGAAGCACTTTACCGATATATGGTGTCTTTTGGATGAGAATTTAAAAAAACCAAAGCCCGGTGTCACGGGAGGCATTGGCACGAGAAACAATCCACACTGCTCCATGGGCCTGAGTGCCGAGTACTAATTTCTAAATTTGAAGCACTTCAGCGATATATAGTGTCTTTTGGATGAGACCTAAGAAACTGAAGCCCAGTAATACGGGAGGCATTGTGATAAACAATCCACACTGCTCCATGGGCATGACTGCCGAGTAAAGATCTAAATTTGAAGCACTTCACCGATATATGGTGTCTTTTGGATGAGAACTAAAAACCGAAGAACCATGTCAAGGGAGGCATTGCCACGAGAAAGAATTCTCATTGCTAAATAGGGCTGGGTGTCGAGTAAAGGTATAAATTTAAAGCACTTCACCGATATATGGTATCTTATGGATGAGAAGTAAAAAACAAAAGCCCCGTCTCAAGGGAGGCATTGGCACGAGAAAGAATCGACACTGCTTCATGGGCCTGAGTGCTTAGTTTTAATTTCTAAATTTGAAGCACTTCACCGATATATGGTGTCTTTTGGATGAGAACTAAAAAACCGAAGCCCCGTATCACGGGAGGCATTGGCACGAGAAAGAGTCCACACTGCTGCACGGGCCTGAGTGCCGAGTATTATTTTCTTATTTTGAAGCACTTTACCGATATATGGTGTCTTTTGGATGAGAATTAAAAAAACCAAAGCCCGGTGTCACGGGAGGCATTAGCACGAGAAACAATCCACACTGCTCCATGGACCTGAGTGCCGAGTACTAATTTCTAAATTTGAAGCACTTCAGCGATATATAGTGTCTTTTGGATGAGACCTAAGAAACTGAAGCCCAGTAATACGGGAGGCATTGTGATAAACAATCCACACTGCTCCATGGGCATGACTGCCGAGTAAAGATCTAAATTTGAAGCACTTCACCGATATATGGTGTCTTTTGGATGAAAATTAAAAAACCGAAGCCCCGTATCACGGGAGGCATTAGCACGAGAAAGAATCTACAATGTTCCATTGGCCTTAGTGACGAGTATTAATTTCTAAATTTGAAGCACTTTAGTGATATATAATGTCTTTTGGATGAGACCTAAAAAACAGAACCCCGTACCACGGGAGGCATTGACACGAGAAGAATCCACACTGCTGCATAGGCCCGAGTGCCGAGTATTATTTTCTTATTTTGAAGCACTTTACCGATATATGGTGTCTTTTGGATGAGAATTTAAAAAACCAAAGCCCGGTGTCACAGGAGGCATTAGCACGACTGCCGAGTAAAGATCTAAATTTGAAGCACTTCACCGATATATGGTGTCTTTTGGGTGAAAATTAAAAAACCGAAGCCCCGTATCACGGGAGGCATTGGCACGAGAAAGAATCCACACTGCTGCACGGGCCCGAGTGCCGAGTAAAGATCTAAATTTGAAGCACTTCACCGATATACGGTATCTTTTGGATGAGAACTAAAAAAAACCGAAGCCCCGTGTCACGGGAGGCATTAGCACGAGAAAGAATCTACAATGTTCCATGGGCCTTAGTGACGAGTATTAATTTCTAAATTTGAAGCACTTTAGTGATATATAGTGTCTTTTGGATGAGACCTAAAAAACAGAACCCCGTACCACGGGAGGCATTGACACGAGAAAGAATCCACACTGCTGCATAGGCCCGAGTGCCGAGTATTATTTTCTTATTTTGAAGCACTTTACCGATATATGGTGTCTTTTGGATGAGAATTTAAAAAACCAAAGCCCGGTGTCACGGGAGGCATTGGCACGAGAAGCAATCCACACTGCTCCATGGACCTGAGTGCCGAGTACTAATTTCTAAATTTGAAGCACTTCAGCGATATATAGTGTCTTTTGGATGAGACCTAAGAAACTGAAGCCCAGTAATACGGGAGGCATTGTGATAAACAATCCACACTGCTCCATGGGCATGACTGCCGAGTAAAGATCTAAATTTGAAGCACTTCACCGATATATGGTGTCTTTTGGATGAGAACTAAAAAACCGAAGCCCCGTATCACGGGAGGCATTGGCACGAGAAAGAATCCACACTACTGCACGGGCCCGAGTGCCGAGTAAAGATCTAAATTTGAAGCACTTCACCGATATACGGTATCTTTTGGATGAGAACTAAAAAAACCGAAGCCCCGTGTCACGGGAGGCATTAGCACGAGAAAGAATCTACAATGTTCCATGGGCCTTAGTGACGAGTATTAATTTCTAAATTTGAAGCACTTTAGTGATATATAGTGTCTTTTGGATGAGACCTAAAAAACCGAACCCCGTACCACGGGAGGCATTGACACGAGAAAGAATCCACACTGCTGCATAGGCCCGAGTGCCGAGTATTATTTTCTTATTTTGAAGCACTTTACCGATATATGGTGTCTTTTGGATGAGAATTTAAAAAAACCAAAGCCCGGTGTCACGGGAGGCATTGGCACGAGAAACAATCCACACTGCTCCATGGGCCTGAGTGCCGAGTACTAATTTCTAAATTTGAAGCACTTCAGCGATATATAGTGTCTTTTGGATGAGACCTAAGAAACTGAAGCCCAGTAATACGGGAGGCATTGTGATAAACAATCCACACTGCTCCATGGGCATGACTGCCGAGTAAAGATCTAAATTTGAAGCACTTCACCGATATATGGTGTCTTTTGGATGAGAACTAAAAACCGAAGAACCATGTCAAGGGAGGCATTGCCACGATAAAGAATTCTCATTGCTAAATAGGGCTGGGTGTCGAGTAAAGGTATAAATTTAAAGCACTTCACCGATATATGGTATCTTATGGATGAGAAGTAAAAAACAAAAGCCCCGTCTCAAGGGAGGCATTGGCACGAGAAAGAATCGACACTGCTTCATGGGCCTGAGTGCTTAGTTTTAATTTCTAAATTTGAAGCACTTCACCGATATATGGTGTCTTTTGGATGAGAACTAAAAAACCGAAGCCCCGTATCACGGGAGGCATTGGCACGAGAAAGAGTCCACACTGCTGCACGGGCCTGAGTGCCGAGTATTATTTTCTTATTTTGAAGCACTTTACCGATATATGGTGTCTTTTGGATGAGAATTAAAAAAACCAAAGCCCGGTGTCACGGGAGGCATTAGCACGAGAAACAATCCACACTGCTCCATGGACCTGAGTGCCGAGTACTAATTTCTAAATTTGAAGCACTTCAGCGATATATAGTGTCTTTTGGATGAGACCTAAGAAACTGAAGCCCAGTAATACGGGAGGCATTGTGATAAACAATCCACACTGCTCCATGGGCATGACTGCCGAGTAAAGATCTAAATTTGAAGCACTTCACCGATATATGGTGTCTTTTGGATGAGAACTAACACTACTGGACTTATTATCCCCTGATATTCTGATTTTTCTCTGAAAATCTCTGTCAACCTTTGTACTTTCACTGTACATTACTGTACTTACCTCTGTACTTCACAGTACATTACAGTACACTACTGTACAGAAGCACAGCATTTCACAGCACCCCCCTGTACTTCACAGTACACTTCCTCTGTACATCACAGTACGCCACAATACTCCACAGTACGCAGCCACTGCTTACCACTGTACGTCACAGATATTAGCTGTACAGATAACTGATCTTCACAGTACATTGCTGTTATTCCCTGAACCCTCATACTGTACATCACAGCACATCAAAACATTCTGCAGTTTATTCAGTATATACCAATGTACAACCAGTTTTACTCTGTCCTACCCTGAAAAGCTTTGTATCCTAGGAAATTTATTTAATATTAAAAAAAAAATCTTATTTTATTTCATGGTTCCTTTTGAATACATGACTGTATTTCTGAGAGATTAATTTTCAAAATGGATAGAGCGCCCTTGATTCTGGATATAACAAAAAAAAGGTTTTATTTAAATGTTCTATTTTCTTTTTTTTTTTAAATACTTTTGTCCAAGTATTTTAAATGAGTTTCCATTTAACATCTGAGAAATGAGTAAACGGACATTTTAAAGAGTTAAAGAGTTTTACAAATCTCTTTCATTTATAGTTAATTAATTATATTAATCATTTCTCCTCATAGTATTGCATGTTTTTAATTGTACATAATTGTGTACACTGAAAAGCTGATTAAAGCCAATGTTATGATTTAGATTTCTGATTTTCAATTAATTCAACTTTTCATTTTCCTTGAATTATCTTATATGTGCAGCGTACATCTACTGATAATTTTCTCTTTATATTCATTATGAAAACAACTAGAATTAATTAATCCCTAATCGCCCTCAAACGTACTGATAACCCCCCCCCCCCCGCCACATTTTTCTGGACAAACTGAGAGAAATTATTGAAAATGTACCGTTTTTATTGCAATACGTCGATAATTATTAACCTTAAGTCATATTGCCGGTATTGAACTCCAGAACAGTGCTGATTATCTTGGTTTTCCAAGTTCAATCTTAAAATCAATTAATACTGGCCCGCAGGTAGCAATTTCACATTGAGGGGGCACAACCATACATTTTCAGTTGGGGGGGGGGCACTATGAACTACCAAAATTCCTTGACAAGCTAAAAAAAAAGGGTCATCAGACATTATTATTGAGTGGGCACAAGCATGTAGCAGCTATTTTTTCTATAGTATTGTATATATCGGCAAAATTATTAAGGGGGGGGGGGTCCTACGGCCATGTAATGAATTTAATTCAAGAATTAATTATCATTTTATTCTTTTCAATACAATGGGTACGTATATCCGTATGCATGTAGCTTGCTTTATTTCCTTTTACCATTGATTAGAAAAACATGTTTTTAAATATTTCTCAACAAGACAAGCGCCTTTGAATTTTTTCTCTATGTACAATTTTTTAATGTAAAATTATAAAGACTTGGTTTAAAATTAAGGAGTAATTGTACATGTAATTTAAATATCCCTGCTTACGGCTTTAAAGGATTTCTGGTATTCTCAGACAGATTTCTGAAATGGGTAGGAATAATGATCGTATGGCGTTTGTTACAGCTGATGTGGAAACACACCTCCCGCCAACCCCAACCCCTCTTTCCACCCCCACCCTTTACGAAAAAACACTAGACACTTGGTATCAATACTTCATAATAAACGAGGTCCATACTAAACTTCCTAGGTGATCGAAAATAGTTTGTGAATTTTTAAATACTATATCAAACAATTGTGTCCTAATTAGGCTCTAAACCATTACATATGAGAAAACCTTTAAACGCTTAAAATATGAATGGAATTCCCCGAATTACATAAAAACTGGTATGCATCAAAGGGATCCAATTTTATGTGTCGTTTTAGTTTAAATTTCTTTGACCACTTGGCACAAACGTATTTATCATAACGTTTTGTCTCAGTTTAATATCTCAATCACTGGCCCAAACGATAATCAGAGCAAAGTTTTACCGTAATTCCTCTCTCTCTTTCACTCTCTCATATACATATCATGACAAAGGCTGTGAAATCAATGTAAAAATAAAGTTTTACATGTATATACAATGCGTATAATTCCGATTGAAATTTAATTTTTTATTTCTTCTGAACTTTTTGCATGTAATTTATTTTAAAATTATGAATTTATTGAATTATTTAAATAAGTGCAAGTTCACACAATGTACCCCATGAACATAAGAACTTTCTTCCCTTAAATGAGTTTCACATTATCAGAAATCATTTCTTTTTGTATATTTATCTATTGTGAAGGAAAGTGACAGATTATAAATATTTCAATCGATAATGTGTTCAATGGCTCAAACTTGTGTCCTTAACCTCGCTGTGGCCGCAATGTTGCGTAACTAACTTCATGTGAACTCCGGCGAGTGCCTTTCTGTATAATGCAGCAGTGACACCTATTGTCTTAGTGTCTCGCTACCGTACACACTCGGATCACCTCAGTCGATTCTATCTACACACAGAGTAACATCACAGACTTTCCGATTGTTTGTTTGATAATTCCGGTATTCAGCAGACTCGAAACATTTCGTAATTAGTATTACTGAAAATGAAACTTGTTTATATACATAACAAAGATTCCGACTGGACTATGAAACATCAATTAATTTTTTTTTTATAAAAGTTTAGGTGTAAACCTTTATGAAATTAAAACTATTAATAACCGTAATAATTGAAATAAATAGGAACGTTTTATCATGTTAAAAAAAGAAAATATACAAATGTTACAAATCATGCCACGTAAAATAAAATGAATTCTTCTCTACATTTTAGTATGAAATATAGTATACACTATTTAATTCACCATATTTAGATTAGCGTACAAAATGTGGGCACATTAATACGACTACAATATTTTGCTGTTAAATCAGGCGAGAAATTATAAATTAAAAATAATGATACCGTATCTACTGAGAGGTCAGTCGCTCACACACAGAGTAAAAAAATACATGTCCGTGTGTCAAAGTTTTGAGAGATCTGAAAAGTTTTCGCCTTAGTTAGTAATTAGACACTTGTTCATTATACTTCCCCGTCCATGTATTTTATTTTTCAATTAAATCAATAACAAAATGGCACATGCACTTAACGTTATGCATTTTTTTTTAAATTATTTGTTATCTTCTTAATGTCGCTGGGCTTAACGCACGAATGAAAATTGACGACTAATTTTTTTTTTTCACACTTCCCGGTAATTGCTGGCTATTTTTTTTAAACAAATAAATAATTAACTTATATGGTTTTTCTAAGATAGCCAGGTCTCTAAACTTTCATTATAACTTTTACATCATACGTGGAATCCTCAATGATCAAAATGTTATTTTTAATCCCGAAATCATTTACGGATTGTTCGAGTTGTCTGGAAGATGTCCTTGAATCTTCACGTTTTTTTAGTCACATTTCTCTCCTCCTCTAGTGGAAGATTGTTATGTGTGGAACACGATCTCGATTTTAATTTCATATATTGAATGCCAAGTGCTATTGTATTCTGTATACGGATCTGCACATAGATATATATTACTCTCACCTGTTTGACCAATGAAGCATTTCTTTAATTGTGAATGCATTTTCTTATGAATATCTATATAAAACGTAAATTATATTAGCTTAGGGTCATGTTATTGATAGTGATACATTTGGTTTGTACAGCTGATCATGAATAAATGAACTGAATTTTCATGCATATTGTACGATTTTAAGGTATATGTCATAATATGTCCACCAGATTGATGTCATACCCCCCTTTTTCCCCACTGAACTGGGGTGCCGTTGGGGACATTTTACTTTTAAAAATTCACTAAATGTAGTAATTATAAAATTTCAAAAATTAATTTTATTTTGTTACTCTCAACTCAAATTATGGGAAAAGAAACAAACAAAAATTCACCAACACTTGATCTGTGGTTTGCATTTTTCGACTTACAATAACCCAAGAAAAATTATACTAAATATAGTATGTCAGCTTTTCAAATTAATCTTGGATATATTTTTCCTTTCCATATGGTCATGAAATTGACAATGATCAACTACATGTAATAGCAATGGCCTTAAATGTATATTTACAGACTCAAAGTGCTATAAAAGTGTTTGAAGCAACTTAAAATAACTAATTAAAGAATATATTTTAAAAAATATATGCGAATTCAACCTTTAAAAAACGGAATAAATAGCAATACAGCAAAATATCCTGAATAAATTTCACATTTCACGGCATTTGCAGCAAATCAAAAATTAATTAATTCAATTATTTATTAATCAATCTTTCTTTTAAAATTTAATTTTAAATATCAAGCTTAATGGAACCAGTGGGGAGGGGGGGGGGCTTCCTTTTTTTTGGCTCGCTAAGGAATTCGAACAGCACGGTGTCCCTCAAACTGAAAAAAAAAAAATTTGTTTGCCCCAGGCAGATCCAGGGCTGCCTATCTGATTTCTCTGTCCCACGGAGCTACATGTACAGTTCTACTTTCCGTATAAGTACATGTATAATAACATTGTTAGTGAAATTAGGCCTTCCAATGTAATACTCTAAGGGTATGCAAATGTATATTGTATATGAAACACATCTTAAAGTTTGAAAACAGAAACTTATTTAACACTGATTGATTACTCTTGCAATTAAATTGGCTTATCCCCCCACCCTCTCTCTCTCTTTTACAGAGAGGTTCTGTGTACTTTTATCTGAAGTGCACTTAGTCTACTATTTACACAGCAAATAACACATCAGCTGCATGTTACTTTTTTCGTCCTAATTTAATATTATAATTATAATAATTATTATTAATATTAAAATTTCAAATAACTCCCTTTGTTGTTTGTTTGCTATTATATTTGAAGACTCAGGGAAAGAGAGAAAAAAATACAATCCAAATGATAAATAAAAATAAATAAAAATATAATTTTTCATAAAAAATTAAAATAATAAAAATATTCTGATTTTTTTTTTTTTTTTTTTTTTTTTTTGATATCTAATTATTTGATTATGGATATCAAAATAAACGTCTCAATACGTATAATCTAAATTTGTGTTTGAATTTGCGTTTCTATTAATTCAAAAATATCTTAAGTTTGATGCTCTCAAGAAATTATAAATATATTGCTTCCTGTCGTTGTGTAACCACTCCTTGTTGATATATCAGGACACTCAGTCTTGACACCTATTGTTTAAATCTCTGGTTACTGTCCGCTGTTTAATCCACCGTTTTCCTGATTGGTATACATTTTCTGTTGAGTGTACACGTTAACCCACAACCATGATAAGCCACCCTACCCACTGAATCATTCTTTTCATTTTTTGATATTTTATTTGTATTGACAAAGTCAATTCAAACAATAATTAGTTTTTTTAATCACAAGCCGTGTTAAAAAATAATTATAGTGACAGGGTAAATGTATGATTGAGAGAAAGAAAGACTTAATTTTTTGAGAAAAAAATATTTTAAAAATATATAATATACTAATGTTTCAAAATTTTTCTTAACATGTAACTTTGCCTACCAAATCAGGTTGTTAACCGCATTATCGAACTATGGAAAATGACAATGTGACGTTAAAATTAATCAATACTATGAATGATAATTATTATATATAATTTAATTGCTCAGTAAATTCAAAACTTTAAGACTAGAGGAATCATAATTATCAATTAAAATATTATTTAAATATAATTTAAAGGATTTATGTTTTACTTTTTTATATATGGTGCTAGTGTATGTTAAGTGTACTAAACAGCACAAATTTATCACTCTTGAAATAAATATTTTATTCGCTTAAATATAAAATACCAAACAATTAGAGAAGTAACAAGAGAAGAATAAATTTAGGAAATTCAAAAGTTAAATTTCATTCATTTAATAAGTCTAAAATATTCGCAGTATGGTTCAGTGATGTACAGTGCCAATCTGGGATGCGTACATTGAACTTCAGTGATGTACAGTGCCAGTCTGGGACGCGTACAGTGAGCAACAGTAGTGTACTGTGCTGTACAGAAGTTGAGTACTGTACACGTCTGTGATGTACAGTACTGTACTGTGGAGGCGTACAAGGACAGACAGTGGTGTACTGGGCCGTACAGAGGGGACGTACAGTAAAGTACAGGGATGTATAGAAAATAACAGTGGGTTTGTACTGTGATTTACTGGGGATTACAGAAGGTACAGGGATTTTGTACAGTGACTGTACAGTGATTATACAGAGAAAAGCAGTAATTAAACAGTGGATATCAGAGTTTATCAGAGTTTTTTCAGAATATCAGGGAATTTTAAGTCCAGTAGTGTAAAAAACCGAAGCCCCGTATCACGGGAGGCATTGGCACGAGAAAGAATCCACACTGCTGCACGGGCCCGAGTGCCGAGTAAAGATCTAAATTTGAAGCACTTCACCGATATACGGTATCTTTTGGATGAGAACTAAAAAAACCGAAGCCCCGTGTCACGGGAGGCATTAGCACGAGAAAGAATCTACAATGTTCCATTGGCCTTAGTGACGAGTATTAATTTCTAAATTTGAAGCACTTTAGTGATATATAGTGTCTTTTGGATGAGACCTAAAAAACCGAACCCCGTACCACGGGAGGCATTGACACGAGAAAGAATCCACACTGCTGCATAGGCCCGAGTGCCGAGTATTATTTTCTTATTTTGAAGCACTTTACCGATATATGGTGTCTTTTGGATGAGAATTTAAAAAAACCAAAGCCCGGTGTCACGGGAGGCATTGGCACGAGAAACAATCCACACTGCTCCATGGGCCTGAGTGCCGAGTACTAATTTCTAAATTTGAAGCACTTCAGCGATATATAGTGTCTTTTGGATGAGACCTAAGAAACTGAAGCCCAGTAATACGGGAGGCATTGTGATAAACAATCCACACTGCTCCATGGGCATGACTGCCGAGTAAAGATCTAAATTTGAAGCACTTCACCGATATATGGTGTCTTTTGGATGAGAACTAAAAACCGAAGAACCATGTCAAGGGAGGCATTGCCACGAGAAAGAATTCTCATTGCTAAATAGGGCTGGGTGTCGAGTAAAGGTATAAATTTAAAGCACTTCACCGATATATGCTATCTTATGGATGAGAAGTAAAAAACAAAAGCCCCGTCTCAAGGGAGGCATTGGCACGAGAAAGAATCGACACTGCTTCATGGGCCTGAGTGCTTAGTTTTAATTTCTAAATTTGAAGCACTTCACCGATATATGGTGTCTTTTGGATGAGAACTAAAAAACCGAAGCCCCGTATCACGGGAGGCATTGGCACGAGAAAGAGTCCACACTGCTGCACGGGCCTGAGTGCCGAGTATTATTTTCTTATTTTGAAGCACTTTACCGATATATGGTGTCTTTTGGATGAGAATTAAAAAAACCAAAGCCCGGTGTCACGGGAGGCATTAGCACGAGAAACAATCCACACTGCTCCATGGACCTGAGTGCCGAGTACTAATTTCTAAATTTGAAGCACTTCAGCGATATATAGTGTCTTTTGGATGAGACCTAAGAAACTGAAGCCCAGTAATACGGGAGGCATTGTGATAAACAATCCACACTGCTCCATGGGCATGACTGCCGAGTAAAGATCTAAATTTGAAGCACTTCACCGATATATGGTGTCTTTTGGATGAGAACTAAAAAACCGAAGCCCCGTATCACGGGAGGCATTGGCACGAGAAAGAATCCACACTGCTGCACGGGCCCGAGTGCCGAGTAAAGATCTAAATTTGAAGCACTTCACCGATATACGGTATCTTTTGGATGAGAACTAAAAAAACCGAAGCCCCGTGTCACGGGAGGCATTAGCACGAGAAAGAATCTACAATATTCCATTGGCCTTAGTGACGAGTATTAATTTCTAAATTTGAAGCACTTTAGTGATATATAGTGTCTTTTGGATGAGACCTAAAAAACCGAACCCCGTACCACGGGAGGCATTGACACGAGAAAGAATCCACACTGCTGCATAGGCCCGAGTGCCGAGTATTATTTTCTTATTTTGAAGCACTTTACCGATATATGGTGTCTTTTGGATGAGAATTTAAAAAAACCAAAGCCCGGTGTCACGGGAGGCATTGGCACGAGAAACAATCCACACTGCTCCATGGGCCTGAGTGCCGAGTACTAATTTCTAAATTTGAAGCACTTCAGCGATATATAGTGTCTTTTGGATGAGACCTAAGAAACTGAAGCCCAGTAATACGGGAGGCATTGTGATAAACAATCCACACTGCTCCATGGGCATGACTGCCGAGTAAAGATCTAAATTTGAAGCACTTCACCGATATATGGTGTCTTTTGGATGAGAACTAAAAACCGAAGAACCATGTCAAGGGAGGCATTGCCACGAGAAAGAATTCTCATTGCTAAATAGGGCTGGGTGTCGAGTAAAGGTATAAATTTAAAGCACTTCACCGATATATGGTATCTTATGGATGAGAAGTAAAAAACAAAAGCCCCGTCTCAAGGGAGGCATTGGCACGAGAAAGAATCGACACTGCTTCATGGGCCTGAGTGCTTAGTTTTAATTTCTAAATTTGAAGCACTTCACCGATATATGGTGTCTTTTGGATGAGAACTAAAAAACCGAAGCCCCGTATCACGGGAGGCATTGGCACGAGAAAGAGTCCACACTGCTGCACGGGCCTGAGTGCCGAGTATTATTTTCTTATTTTGAAGCACTTTACCGATATATGGTGTCTTTTGGATGAGAATTAAAAAAACCAAAGCCCGGTGTCACGGGAGGCATTAGCACGAGAAACAATCCACACTGCTCCATGGACCTGAGTGCCGAGTACTAATTTCTAAATTTGAAGCACTTCAGCGATATATAGTGTCTTTTGGATGAGACCTAAGAAACTGAAGCCCAGTAATACGGGAGGCATTGTGATAAACAATCCACACTGCTCCATGGGCATGACTGCCGAGTAAAGATCTAAATTTGAAGCACTTCACCGATATATGGTGTCTTTTGGATGAAAATTAAAAAACCGAAGCCCCGTATCACGGGAGGCATTAGCACGAGAAAGAATCTACAATGTTCCATTGGCCGTAGTGACGAGTATTAATTTCTAAATTTGAAGCACTTTAGTGATATATAATGTCTTTTGGATGAGACCTAAAAAACAGAACCCCGTACCACGGGAGGCATTGACACGAGAAAGAATCCACACTGCTGCATAGGCCCGAGTGCCGAGTATTATTTTCTTATTTTGAAGCACTTTACCGATATATGGTGTCTTTTAGATGAGAATTTAAAAAACCAAAGCCCGGTGTCACAGGAGGCATTAGCACGACTGCCGAGTAAAGATCTAAATTTGAAGCACTTCACCGATATATGGTGTCTTTTGGGTGAAAATTAAAAAACCGAAGCCCCGTATCACGGGAGGCATTGGCACGAGAAAGAATCCACACTGCTGCACGGGCCCGAGTGCCGAGTAAAGATCTAAATTTGAAGCACTTCACCGATATACGGTATCTTTTGGATGAGAACTAAAAAAACCGAAGCCCCGTGTCACGGGAGGCATTAGCACGAGAAAGAATCTACAATGTTCCATGGGCCTTAGTGACGAGTATTAATTTCTAAATTTGAAGCACTTTAGTGATATATAGTGTCTTTTGGATGAGACCTAAAAAACAGAACCCCGTACCACGGGAGGCATTGACACGAGAAAGAATCCACACTGCTGCATAGGCCCGAGTGCCGAGTATTATTTTCTTATTTTGAAGCACTTTACCGATATATGGTGTCTTTTGGATGAGAATTAAAAAAAAAACCAAAGCCCGGTGTCACGGGAGGCATTGGCACGAGAAACAATCCACACTGCTCCATGGGCCTGAGTTCCGAGTACTAATTTCTAAATTTGAAGCACTTCAGCGATATATAGTGTCTTTTGGATGAGACCTAAGAAACTGAAGCCCAGTAATACGGGAGGCATTGTGATAAACAATCCACACTGCTCCATGGGCATGACTGCCGAGTAAAGATCTAAATTTGAAGCACTTCACCGATATATGGTGTCTTTTGGATGAGAACTAAAAACCGAAGAACCATGTCAAGGGAGGCATTGCCACGAGAAAGAATTCTCATTGCTAAATAGGGCTGGGTGTCGAGTAAAGGTATAAATTTAAAGCACTTCACCGATATATGCTATCTTATGGATGAGAAGTAAAAAACAAAAGCCCCGTCTCAAGGGAGGCATTGGCACGAGAAAGAATCGACACTGCTTCATGGGCCTGAGTGCTTACTTTTAATTTCTAAATTTGAAGCACTTCACCGATATATGGTGTCTTTTGGATGAGAACTAAAAAACCGAAGCCCCGTATCACGGGAGGCATTGGCACGAGAAAGAGTCCACACTGCTGCACGGGCCTGAGTGCCGAGTATTATTTTCTTATTTTGAAGCACTTTACCGATATATGGTGTCTTTTGGATGAGAATTAAAAAAGCCAAAGCCCGGTGTCACGGGAGGCATTAGCACGAGAAACAATCCACACTGCTCCATGAACCTGAGTGCCGAGTACTAATTTCTAAATTTGAAGCACTTCAGCGATATATAGTGTCTTTTGGATGAGACCTAAGAAACTGAAGCCCAGTAATACGGGAGGCATTGTGATAAACAATCCACACTGCTCCATGGGCATGACTGCCGAGTAAAGATCTAAATTTGAAGCACTTCACCGATATATGGTGTCTTTTGGATGAGAACTAAAAAACCGAAGCCCCGTATCACGGGAGGCATTGGCACGAGAAAGAATCCACACTACTGCACGGGCCCGAGTGCCGAGTAAAGTTCTAAATTTGAAGCACTTCACCGATATACGGTATCTTTTGGATGAGAACTAAAAAAACCGAAGCCCCGTGTCACGGGAGGCATTAGCACGAGAAAGAATCTACAATGTTCCATGGGCCTTAGTGACGAGTATTAATTTCTAAATTTGAAGCACTTTAGTGATATATAGTGTCTTTTGGATGAGACCTAAAAAACCGAACCCCGTACCACGGGAGGCATTGACACGAGAAAGAATCCACACTGCTGCATAGGCCCGAGTGCCGAGTATTATTTTCTTATTTTGAAGCACTTTACCGATATATGGTGTCTTTTGGATGAGAATTAAAAAAAAAAACCAAAGCCCGGTGTCACGGGAGGCATTGGCACGAGAAACAATCCACACTGCTCCATGGGCCTGAGTGCCGAGTACTAATTTCTAAATTTGAAGCACTTCAGCGATATATAGTGTCTTTTGGATGAGACCTAAGAAACTGAAGCCCAGTAATACGGGAGGCATTGTGATAAACAATCCACACTGCTCCATGGGCATGACTGCCGAGTAAAGATCTAAATTTGAAGCACTTCACCGATATATGGTGTCTTTTGGATGAGAACTAAAAACCGAAGAACCATGTCAAGGGAGGCATTGCCACGAGAAAGAATTCTCATTGCTAAATAGGGCTGGGTGTCGAGTAAAGGTATAAATTTAAAGCACTTCACCGATATATGGTATCTTATGGATGAGAAGTAAAAAACAAAAGCCCCGTCTCAAGGGAGGCATTGGCACGAGAAAGAATCGACACTGCTTCATGGGCCTGAGTGCTTAGTTTTAATTTCTAAATTTGAAGCACTTCACCGATATATGGTGTCTTTTGGATGAGAACTAAAAAACCGAAGCCCCGTATCACGGGAGGCATTGGCACGAGAAAGAGTCCACACTGCTGCACGGGCCTGAGTGCCGAGTATTATTTTCTTATTTTGAAGCACTTTACCGATATATGGTGTCTTTTGGATGAGAATTAAAAAAACCAAAGCCCGGTGTCACGGGAGGCATTAGCACGAGAAACAATCCACACTGCTCCATGGACCTGAGTGCCGAGTACTAATTTCTAAATTTGAAGCACTTCAGCGATATATAGTGTCTTTTGGATGAGACCTAAGAAACTGAAGCCCAGTAATACGGGAGGCATTGTGATAAACAATCCACACTGCTCCATGGGCATGACTGCCGAGTAAAGATCTAAATTTGAAGCACTTCACCGATATATGGTGTCTTTTGGATGAAAATTAAAAAACCGAAGCCCCGTATCACGGGAGGCATTAGCACGAGAAAGAATCTACAATGTTCCATTGGCCTTAGTGACGAGTATTAATTTCTAAATTTGAAGCACTTTAGTGATATATAATGTCTTTTGGATGAGACCTAAAAAACAGAACCCCGTACCACGGGAGGCATTGACACGAGAAAGAATCCACACTGCTGCATAGGCCCGAGTGCCGAGTATTATTTTCTTATTTTGAAGCACTTTACCGATATATGGTGTCTTTTGGATGAGAATTTAAAAAACCAAAGCCCGGTGTCACAGGAGGCATTAGCACGACTGCCGAGTAAAGATCTAAATTTGAAGCACTTCACCGATATATGGTGTCTTTTGGGTGAAAATTAAAAAACCGAAGCCCCGTATCACGGGAGGCATTGGCACGAGAAAGAATCCACACTGCTGCACGGGCCCGAGTGCCGAGTAAAGATCTAAATTTGAAGCACTTCACCGATATACGGTATCTTTTGGATGAGAACTAAAAAAACCGAAGCCCCGTGTCACGGGAGGCATTAGCACGAGAAAGAATCTACAATGTTCCATGGGCCTTAGTGACGAGTATTAATTTCTAAATTTGAAGCACTTTAGTGATATATAGTGTCTTTTGGATGAGACCTAAAAAACAGAACCCCGTACCACGGGAGGCATTGACACGAGAAAGAATCCACACTGCTGCATAGGCCCGAGTGCCGAGTATTATTTTCTTATTTTGAAGCACTTTACCGATATATGGTGTCTTTTGGATGAGAATTAAAAAAAAAAACCAAAGCCCGGTGTCACGGGAGGCATTGGCACGAGAAACAATCCACACTGCTCCATGGGCCTGAGTGCCGAGTACTAATTTCTAAATTTGAAGCACTTCAGCGATATATAGTGTCTTTTGGATGAGACCTAAGAAACTGAAGCCCAGTAATACGGGAGGCATTGTGATAAACAATCCACACTGCTCCATGGGCATGACTGCCGAGTAAAGATCTAAATTTGAAGCACTTCACCGATATATGGTGTCTTTTGGATGAGAACTAAAAACCGAAGAACCATGTCAAGGGAGGCATTGCCACGAGAAAGAATTCTCATTGCTAAATAGGGCTGGGTGTCGAGTAAAGGTATAAATTTAAAGCACTTCACCGATATATGCTATCTTATGGATGAGAAGTAAAAAACAAAAGCCCCGTCTCAAGGGAGGCATTGGCACGAGAAAGAATCGACACTGCTTCATGGGCCTGAGTGCTTAGTTTTAATTTCTAAATTTGAAGCACTTCACCGATATATGGTGTCTTTTGGATGAGAACTAAAAAACCGAAGCCCCGTATCACGGGAGGCATTGGCACGAGAAAGAGTCCACACTGCTGCACGGGCCTGAGTGCCGAGTATTATTTTCTTATTTTGAAGCACTTTACCGATATATGGTGTCTTTTGGATGAGAATTAAAAAAACCAAAGCCCGGTGTCACGGGAGGCATTAGCACGAGAAACAATCCACACTGCTCCATGAACCTGAGTGCCGAGTACTAATTTCTAAATTTGAAGCACTTCAGCGATATATAGTGTCTTTTGGATGAGACCTAAGAAACTGAAGCCCAGTAATACGGGAGGCATTGTGATAAACAATCCACACTGCTCCATGGGCATGACTGCCGAGTAAAGATCTAAATTTGAAGCACTTCACCGATATATGGTGTCTTTTGGATGAGAACTAAAAAACCGAAGCCCCGTATCACGGGAGGCATTAGCACGAGAAAGAATCTACAATGTTCCATTGGCCTTAGTGACGAGTATTAATTTCTAAATTTGAAGCACTTTAGTGATATATAGTGTCTTTTGGATGAGACCTAAAAAACCGAACCCCGTACCACGGGAGGCATTGACACGAGAAAGAATCCACACTGCTGCATAGGCCCGAGTGCCGAGTATTATTTTCTTATTTTGAAGCACTTTACCGATATATGGTGTCTTTTGGATGAGAATTTAAAAAAACCAAAGCCCGGTGTCACGGGAGGCATTGGCACGAGAAACAATCCACACTGCTCCATGGGCCTGAGTGCCGAGTACTAATTTCTAAATTTGAAGCACTTCAGCGATATATAGTGTCTTTTGGATGAGACCTAAGAAACTGAAGCCCAGTAATACGGGAGGCATTGTGATAAACAATCCACACTGCTCCATGGGCATGACTGCCGAGTAAAGATCTAAATTTGAAGCACTTCACCGATATATGGTGTCTTTTGGATGAGAACTAAAAACCGAAGAACCATGTCAAGGGAGGCATTGCCACGAGAAAGAATTCTCATTGCTAAATAGGGCTGGGTGTCGAGTAAAGGTATAAATTTAAAGCACTTCACCGATATATGCTATCTTATGGATGAGAAGTAAAAAACAAAAGCCCCGTCTCAAGGGAGGCATTGGCACGAGAAAGAATCGACACTGCTTCATGGGCCTGAGTGCTTAGTTTTAATTTCTAAATTTGAAGCACTTCACCGATATATGGTGTCTTTTGGATGAGAACTAAAAAACCGAAGCCCCGTATCACGGGAGGCATTGGCACGAGAAAGAGTCCACACTGCTGCACGGGCCTGAGTGCCGAGTATTATTTTCTTATTTTGAAGCACTTTACCGATATATGGTGTCTTTTGGATGAGAATTAAAAAAACCAAAGCCCGGTGTCACGGGAGGCATTAGCACGAGAAACAATCCACACTGCTCCATGAACCTGAGTGCCGAGTACTAATTTCTAAATTTGAAGCACTTCAGCGATATATAGTGTCTTTTGGATGAGACCTAAGAAACTGAAGCCCAGTAATACGGGAGGCATTGTGATAAACAATCCACACTGCTCCATGGGCATGACTGCCGAGTAAAGATCTAAATTTGAAGCACTTCACCGATATATGGTGTCTTTTGGATGAGAACTAAAAAACCGAAGCCCCGTATCACGGGAGGCATTAGCACGAGAAAGAATCTACAATGTTCCATTGGCCTTAGTGACGAGTATTAATTTCTAAATTTGAAGCACTTTAGTGATATATAGTGTCTTTTGGATGAGACCTAAAAAACCGAACCCCGTACCACGGGAGGCATTGACACGAGAAAGAATCCACACTGCTGCATAGGCCCGAGTGCCGAGTATTATTTTCTTATTTTGAAGCACTTTACCGATATATGGTGTCTTTTGGATGAGAATTTAAAAAAACCAAAGCCCGGTGTCACGGGAGGCATTGGCACGAGAAACAATCCACACTGCTCCATGGGCCTGAGTGCCGAGTACTAATTTCTAAATTTGAAGCACTTCAGCGATATATAGTGTCTTTTGGATGAGACCTAAGAAACTGAAGCCCAGTAATACGGGAGGCATTGTGATAAACAATCCACACTGCTCCATGGGCATGACTGCCGAGTAAAGATCTAAATTTGAAGCACTTCACCGATATATGGTGTCTTTTGGATGAGAACTAAAAACCGAAGAACCATGTCAAGGGAGGCATTGCCACGAGAAAGAATTCTCATTGCTAAATAGGGCTGGGTGTCGAGTAAAGGTATAAATTTAAAGCACTTCACCGATATATGGTATCTTATGGATGAGAAGTAAAAAACAAAAGCCCCGTCTCAAGGGAGGCATTGGCACGAGAAAGAATCGACACTGCTTCATGGGCCTGAGTGCTTAGTTTTAATTTCTAAATTTGAAGCACTTCACCGATATATGGTGTCTTTTGGATGAGAACTAAAAAACCGAAGCCCCGTATCACGGGAGGCATTGGCACGAGAAAGAGTCCACACTGCTGCACGGGCCTGAGTGCCGAGTATTATTTTCTTATTTTGAAGCACTTTACCGATATATGGTGTCTTTTGGATGAGAATTAAAAAAACCAAAGCCCGGTGTCACGGGAGGCATTAGCACGAGAAACAATCCACACTGCTCCATGGACCTGAGTGCCGAGTACTAATTTCTAAATTTGAAGCACTTCAGCGATATATAGTGTCTTTTGGATGAGACCTAAGAAACTGAAGCCCAGTAATACGGGAGGCATTGTGATAAACAATCCACACTGCTCCATGGGCATGACTGCCGAGTAAAGATCTAAATTTGAAGCACTTCACCGATATATGGTGTCTTTTGGATGAAAATTAAAAAACCGAAGCCCCGTATCACGGGAGGCATTAGCACGAGAAAGAATCTACAATGTTCCATTGGCCTTAGTGACGAGTATTAATTTCTAAATTTGAAGCACTTTAGTGATATATAATGTCTTTTGGATGAGACCTAAAAAACAGAACCCCGTACCACGGGAGGCATTGACACGAGAAAGAATCCACACTGCTGCATAGGCCCGAGTGCCGAGTATTATTTTCTTATTTTGAAGCACTTTACCGATATATGGTGTCTTTTGGATGAGAATTTAAAAAACCAAAGCCCGGTGTCACAGGAGGCATTAGCACGACTGCCGAGTAAAGATCTAAATTTGAAGCACTTCACCGATATATGGTGTCTTTTGGGTGAAAATTAAAAAACCGAAGCCCCGTATCACGGGAGGCATTGGCACGAGAAAGAATCCACACTGCTGCACGGGCCCGAGTGCCGAGTAAAGATCTAAATTTGAAGCACTTCACCGATATACGGTATCTTTTGGATGAGAACTAAAAAAACCGAAGCCCCGTGTCACGGGAGGCATTAGCACGAGAAAGAATCTACAATGTTCCATGGGCCTTAGTGACGAGTATTAATTTCTAAATTTGAAGCACTTTAGTGATATATAGTGTCTTTTGGATGAGACCTAAAAAACAGAACCCCGTACCACGGGAGGCATTGACACGAGAAAGAATCCACACTGCTGCATAGGCCCGAGTGCCGAGTATTATTTTCTTATTTTGAAGCACTTTACCGATATATGGTGTCTTTTGGATGAGAATTAAAAAAAAAACCAAAGCCCGGTGTCACGGGAGGCATTGGCACGAGAAACAATCCACACTGCTCCATGGGCCTGAGTGCCGAGTACTAATTTCTAAATTTGAAGCACTTCAGCGATATATAGTGTCTTTTGGATGAGACCTAAGAAACTGAAGCCCAGTAATACGGGAGGCATTGTGATAAACAATCCACACTGCTCCATGGGCATGACTGCCGAGTAAAGATCTAAATTTGAAGCACTTCACCGATATATGGTGTCTTTTGGATGAGAACTAAAAACCGAAGAACCATGTCAAGGGAGGCATTGCCACGAGAAAGAATTCTCATTGCTAAATAGGGCTGGGTGTCGAGTAAAGGTATAAATTTAAAGCACTTCACCGATATATGGTATCTTATGGATGAGAAGTAAAAAACAAAAGCCCCGTCTCAAGGGAGGCATTGGCACGAGAAAGAATCGACACTGCTTCATGGGCCTGAGTGCTTAGTTTTAATTTCTAAATTTGAAGCACTTCACCGATATATGGTGTCTTTTGGATGAGAACTAAAAAACCGAAGCCCCGTATCACGGGAGGCATTGGCACGAGAAAGAGTCCACACTGCTGCACGGGCCTGAGTGCCGAGTATTATTTTCTTATTTTGAAGCACTTTACCGATATATGGTGTCTTTTGGATGAGAATTAAAAAAACCAAAGCCCGGTGTCACGGGAGGCATTAGCACGAGAAACAATCCACACTGCTCCATGGACCTGAGTGCCGAGTACTAATTTCTAAATTTGAAGCACTTCAGCGATATATAGTGTCTTTTGGATGAGACCTAAGAAACTGAAGCCCAGTAATACGGGAGGCATTGTGATAAACAATCCACACTGCTCCATGGGCATGACTGCCGAGTAAAGATCTAAATTTGAAGCACTTCACCGATATATGGTGTCTTTTGGATGAAAATTAAAAAACCGAAGCCCCGTATCACGGGAGGCATTAGCACGAGAAAGAATCTACAATGTTCCATTGGCCTTAGTGACGAGTATTAATTTCTAAATTTGAAGCACTTTAGTGATATATAATGTCTTTTGGATGAGACCTAAAAAACAGAACCCCGTACCACGGGAGGCATTGACACGAGAAAGAATCCACACTGCTGCATAGGCCCGAGTGCCGAGTATTATTTTCTTATTTTGAAGCACTTTACCGATATATGGTGTCTTTTGGATGAGAATTTAAAAAACCAAAGCCCGGTGTCACAGGAGGCATTAGCACGACTGCCGAGTAAAGATCTAAATTTGAAGCACTTCACCGATATATGGTGTCTTTTGGGTGAAAATTAAAAAACCGAAGCCCCGTATCACGGGAGGCATTGGCACGAGAAAGAATCCACACTGCTGCACGGGCCCGAGTGCCGAGTAAAGATCTAAATTTGAAGCACTTCACCGATATACGGTATCTTTTGGATGAGAACTAAAAAAACCGAAGCCCCGTGTCACGGGAGGCATTAGCACGAGAAAGAATCTACAATGTTCCATGGGCCTTAGTGACGAGTATTAATTTCTAAATTTAAAGCACTTTAGTGATATATAGTGTCTTTTGGATGAGACCTAAAAAACAGAACCCCGTACCACGGGAGGCATTGACACGAGAAAGAATCCACACTGCTGCATAGGCCCGAGTGCCGAGTATTATTTTCTTATTTTGAAGCACTTTACCGATATATGGTGTCTTTTGGATGAGAATTTAAAAAACCAAAGCCCGGTGTCACAGGAGGCATTAGCACGACTGCCGAGTAAAGATCTAAATTTGAAGCACTTCACCGATATATGGTGTCTTTTGGGTGAAAATTAAAAAACCGAAGCCCCGTATCACGGGAGGCATTGGCACGAGAAAGAATCCACACTGCTGCACGGGCCCGAGTGCCGAGTAAAGATCTAAATTTGAAGCACTTCACCGATATACGGTATCTTTTGGATGAGAACTAAAAAAACCGAAGCCCCGTGTCACGGGAGGCATTAGCACGAGAAAGAATCTACAATGTTCCATGGGCCTTAGTGACGAGTATTAATTTCTAAATTTGAAGCACTTTAGTGATATATAGTGTCTTTTGGATGAGACCTAAAAAACAGAACCCCGTACCACGGGAGGCATTGACACGAGAAAGAATCCACACTGCTGCATAGGCCCGAGTGCCGAGTATTATTTTCTTATTTTGAAGCACTTTACCGATATATGGTGTCTTTTGGATGAGAATTAAAAAAAAAAACCAAAGCCCGGTGTCACGGGAGGCATTGGCACGAGAAACAATCCACACTGCTCCATGGGCCTGAGTGCCGAGTACTAATTTCTAAATTTGAAGCACTTCAGCGATATATAGTGTCTTTTGGATGAGACCTAAGAAACTGAAGCCCAGTAATACGGGAGGCATTGTGATAAACAATCCACACTGCTCCATGGGCATGACTGCCGAGTAAAGATCTAAATTTGAAGCACTTCACCGATATATGGTGTCTTTTGGATGAGAACTAAAAACCGAAGAACCATGTCAAGGGAGGCATTGCCACGAGAAAGAATTCTCATTGCTAAATAGGGCTGGGTGTCGAGTAAAGGTATAAATTTAAAGCACTTCACCGATATATGCTATCTTATGGATGAGAAGTAAAAAACAAAAGCCCCGTCTCAAGGGAGGCATTGGCACGAGAAAGAATCGACACTGCTTCATGGGCCTGAGTGCTTAGTTTTAATTTCTAAATTTGAAGCACTTCACCGATATATGGTGTCTTTTGGATGAGAACTAAAAAACCGAAGCCCCGTATCACGGGAGGCATTGGCACGAGAAAGAGTCCACACTGCTGCACGGGCCTGAGTGCCGAGTATTATTTTCTTATTTTGAAGCACTTTACCGATATATGGTGTCTTTTGGATGAGAATTAAAAAAGCCAAAGCCCGGTGTCACGGGAGGCATTAGCACGAGAAACAATCCACACTGCTCCATGAACCTGAGTGCCGAGTACTAATTTCTAAATTTGAAGCACTTCAGCGATATATAGTGTCTTTTGGATGAGACCTAAGAAACTGAAGCCCAGTAATACGGGAGGCATTGACACGAGAAAGAATCCACACTGCTGCATAGGCCCGAGTGCCGAGTATTATTTTCTTATTTTGAAGCACTTTACCGATATATGGTGTCTTTTGGATGAGAATTTAAAAAAACCAAAGCCCGGTGTCACGGGAGGCATTGGCACGAGAAACAATCCACACTGCTCCATGGGCCTGAGTGCCGAGTACTAATTTCTAAATTTGAAGCACTTCAGCGATATATAGTGTCTTTTGGATGAGACCTAAGAAACTGAAGCCCAGTAATACGGGAGGCATTGTGATAAACAATCCACACTGCTCCATGGGCATGACTGCCGAGTAAAGATCTAAATTTGAAGCACTTCACCGATATATGGTGTCTTTTGGATGAGAACTAAAAACCGAAGAACCATGTCAAGGGAGGCATTGCCACGAGAAAGAATTCTCATTGCTAAATAGGGCTGGGTGTCGAGTAAAGGTATAAATTTAAAGCACTTCACCGATATATGGTATCTTATGGATGAGAAGTAAAAAACAAAAGCCCCGTCTCAAGGGAGGCATTGGCACGAGAAAGAATCGACACTGCTTCATGGGCCTGAGTGCTTAGTTTTAATTTCTAAATTTGAAGCACTTCACCGATATATGGTGTCTTTTGGATGAGAACTAAAAAACCGAAGCCCCGTATCACGGGAGGCATTGGCACGAGAAAGAGTCCACACTGCTGCACGGGCCTGAGTGCCGAGTATTATTTTCTTATTTTGAAGCACTTTACCGATATATGGTGTCTTTTGGATGAGAATTAAAAAAACCAAAGCCCGGTGTCACGGGAGGCATTAGCACGAGAAACAATCCACACTGCTCCATGGACCTGAGTGCCGAGTACTAATTTCTAAATTTGAAGCACTTCAGCGATATATAGTGTCTTTTGGATGAGACCTAAGAAACTGAAGCCCAGTAATACGGGAGGCATTGTGATAAACAATCCACACTGCTCCATGGGCATGACTGCCGAGTAAAGATCTAAATTTGAAGCACTTCACCGATATATGGTGTCTTTTGGATGAAAATTAAAAAACCGAAGCCCCGTATCACGGGAGGCATTAGCACGAGAAAGAATCTACAATGTTCCATTGGCCTTAGTGACGAGTATTAATTTCTAAATTTGAAGCACTTTAGTGATATATAATGTCTTTTGGATGAGACCTAAAAAACAGAACCCCGTACCACGGGAGGCATTGACACGAGAAAGAATCCACACTGCTGCATAGGCCCGAGTGCCGAGTATTATTTTCTTATTTTGAAGCACTTTACCGATATATGGTGTCTTTTGGATGAGAATTTAAAAAACCAAAGCCCGGTGTCACAGGAGGCATTAGCACGACTGCCGAGTAAAGATCTAAATTTGAAGCACTTCACCGATATATGGTGTCTTTTGGGTGAAAATTAAAAAACCGAAGCCCCGTATCACGGGAGGCATTGGCACGAGAAAGAATCCACACTGCTGCACGGGCCCGAGTGCCGAGTAAAGATCTAAATTTGAAGCACTTCACCGATATACGGTATCTTTTGGATGAGAACTAAAAAAACCGAAGCCCCGTGTCACGGGAGGCATTAGCACGAGAAAGAATCTACAATGTTCCATGGGCCTTAGTGACGAGTATTAATTTCTAAATTTGAAGCACTTTAGTGATATATAGTGTCTTTTGGATGAGACCTAAAAAACAGAACCCCGTACCACGGGAGGCATTGACACGAGAAAGAATCCACACTGCTGCATAGGCCCGAGTGCCGAGTATTATTTTCTTATTTTGAAGCACTTTACCGATATATGGTGTCTTTTGGATGAGAATTTAAAAAACCAAAGCCCGGTGTCACAGGAGGCATTAGCACGACTGCCGAGTAAAGATCTAAATTTGAAGCACTTCACCGATATATGGTGTCTTTTGGGTGAAAATTAAAAAACCGAAGCCCCGTATCACGGGAGGCATTGGCACGAGAAAGAATCCACACTGCTGCACGGGCCCGAGTGCCGAGTAAAGATCTAAATTTGAAGCACTTCACCGATATACGGTATCTTTTGGATGAGAACTAAAAAAACCGAAGCCCCGTGTCACGGGAGGCATTAGCACGAGAAAGAATCTACAATGTTCCATGGGCCTTAGTGACGAGTATTAATTTCTAAATTTGAAGCACTTTAGTGATATATAGTGTCTTTTGGATGAGACCTAAAAAACAGAACCCCGTACCACGGGAGGCATTGACACGAGAAAGAATCCACACTGCTGCATAGGCCCGAGTGCCGAGTATTATTTTCTTATTTTGAAGCACTTTACCGATATATGGTGTCTTTTGGATGAGAATTAAAAAAAAAAACCAAAGCCCGGTGTCACGGGAGGCATTGGCACGAGAAACAATCCACACTGCTCCATGGGCCTGAGTGCCGAGTACTAATTTCTAAATTTGAAGCACTTCAGCGATATATAGTGTCTTTTGGATGAGACCTAAGAAACTGAAGCCCAGTAATACGGGAGGCATTGTGATAAACAATCCACACTGCTCCATGGGCATGACTGCCGAGTAAAGATCTAAATTTGAAGCACTTCACCGATATATGGTGTCTTTTGGATGAGAACTAAAAACCGAAGAACCATGTCAAGGGAGGCATTGCCACGAGAAAGAATTCTCATTGCTAAATAGGGCTGGGTGTCGAGTAAAGGTATAAATTTAAAGCACTTCACCGATATATGCTATCTTATGGATGAGAAGTAAAAAACAAAAGCCCCGTCTCAAGGGAGGCATTGGCACGAGAAAGAATCGACACTGCTTCATGGGCCTGAGTGCTTAGTTTTAATTTCTAAATTTGAAGCACTTCACCGATATATGGTGTCTTTTGGATGAGAACTAAAAAACCGAAGCCCCGTATCACGGGAGGCATTGGCACGAGAAAGAGTCCACACTGCTGCACGGGCCTGAGTGCCGAGTATTATTTTCTTATTTTGAAGCACTTTACCGATATATGGTGTCTTTTGGATGAGAATTAAAAAAGCCAAAGCCCGGTGTCACGGGAGGCATTAGCACGAGAAACAATCCACACTGCTCCATGAACCTGAGTGCCGAGTACTAATTTCTAAATTTGAAGCACTTCAGCGATATATAGTGTCTTTTGGATGAGACCTAAGAAACTGAAGCCCAGTAATACGGGAGGCATTGACACGAGAAAGAATCCACACTGCTGCATAGGCCCGAGTGCCGAGTATTATTTTCTTATTTTGAAGCACTTTACCGATATATGGTGTCTTTTGGATGAGAATTTAAAAAAACCAAAGCCCGGTGTCACGGGAGGCATTGGCACGAGAAACAATCCACACTGCTCCATGGGCCTGAGTGCCGAGTACTAATTTCTAAATTTGAAGCACTTCAGCGATATATAGTGTCTTTTGGATGAGACCTAAGAAACTGAAGCCCAGTAATACGGGAGGCATTGTGATAAACAATCCACACTGCTCCATGGGCATGACTGCCGAGTAAAGATCTAAATTTGAAGCACTTCACCGATATATGGTGTCTTTTGGATGAAAATTAAAAAACCGAAGCCCCGTATCACGGGAGGCATTAGCACGAGAAAGAATCTACAATGTTCCATTGGCCTTAGTGACGAGTATTAATTTCTAAATTTGAAGCACTTTAGTGATATATAATGTCTTTTGGATGAGACCTAAAAAACAGAACCCCGTACCACGGGAGGCATTGACACGAGAAAGAATCCACACTGCTGCATAGGCCCGAGTGCCGAGTATTATTTTCTTATTTTGAAGCACTTTACCGATATATGGTGTCTTTTGGATGAGAATTTAAAAAACCAAAGCCCGGTGTCACAGGAGGCATTAGCACGACTGCCGAGTAAAGATCTAAATTTGAAGCACTTCACCGATATATGGTGTCTTTTGGGTGAAAATTAAAAAACCGAAGCCCCGTATCACGGGAGGCATTGGCACGAGAAAGAATCCACACTGCTGCACGGGCCCGAGTGCCGAGTAAAGATCTAAATTTGAAGCACTTCACCGATATACGGTATCTTTTGGATGAGAACTAAAAAAACCGAAGCCCCGTGTCACGGGAGGCATTAGCACGAGAAAGAATCTACAATGTTCCATGGGCCTTAGTGACGAGTATTAATTTCTAAATTTGAAGCACTTTAGTGATATATAGTGTCTTTTGGATGAGACCTAAAAAACAGAACCCCGTACCACGGGAGGCATTGACACGAGAAAGAATCCACACTGCTGCATAGGCCCGAGTGCCGAGTATTATTTTCTTATTTTGAAGCACTTTACCGATATATGGTGTCTTTTGGATGAGAATTAAAAAAAAAAACCAAAGCCCGGTGTCACGGGAGGCATTGGCACGAGAAACAATCCACACTGCTCCATGGGCCTGAGTGCCGAGTACTAATTTCTAAATTTGAAGCACTTCAGCGATATATAGTGTCTTTTGGATGAGACCTAAGAAACTGAAGCCCAGTAATACGGGAGGCATTGTGATAAACAATCCACACTGCTCCATGGGCATGACTGCCGAGTAAAGATCTAAATTTGAAGCACTTCACCGATATATGGTGTCTTTTGGATGAGAACTAAAAACCGAAGAACCATGTCAAGGGAGGCATTGCCACGAGAAAGAATTCTCATTGCTAAATAGGGCTGGGTGTCGAGTAAAGGTATAAATTTAAAGCACTTCACCGATATATGGTATCTTATGGATGAGAAGTAAAAAACAAAAGCCCCGTCTCAAGGGAGGCATTGGCACGAGAAAGAATCGACACTGCTTCATGGGCCTGAGTGCTTAGTTTTAATTTCTAAATTTGAAGCACTTCACCGATATATGGTGTCTTTTGGATGAGAACTAAAAAACCGAAGCCCCGTATCACGGGAGGCATTGGCACGAGAAAGAGTCCACACTGCTGCACGGGCCTGAGTGCCGAGTATTATTTTCTTATTTTGAAGCACTTTACCGATATATGGTGTCTTTTGGATGAGAATTAAAAAAACCAAAGCCCGGTGTCACGGGAGGCATTAGCACGAGAAACAATCCACACTGCTCCATGAACCTGAGTGCCGAGTACTAATTTCTAAATTTGAAGCACTTCAGCGATATATAGTGTCTTTTGGATGAGACCTAAGAAACTGAAGCCCAGTAATACGGGAGGCATTGTGATAAACAATCCACACTGCTCCATGGGCATGACTGCCGAGTAAAGATCTAAATTTGAAGCACTTCACCGATATATGGTGTCTTTTGGATGAGAACTAAAAACCGAAGAACCATGTCAAGGGAGGCATTGCCACGAGAAAGAATTCTCATTGCTAAATAGGGCTGGGTGTCGAGTAAAGGTATAAATTTAAAGCACTTCACCGATATATGCTATCTTATGGATGAGAAGTAAAAAACAAAAGCCCCGTCTCAAGGGAGGCATTGGCACGAGAAAGAATCGACACTGCTTCATGGGCCTGAGTGCTTACTTTTAATTTCTAAATTTGAAGCACTTCACCGATATATGGTGTCTTTTGGATGAGAACTAAAAAACCGAAGCCCCGTATCACGGGAGGCATTAGCACGAGAAAGAATCTACAATGTTCCATTGGCCTTAGTGACGAGTATTAATTTCTAAATTTGAAGCACTTTAGTGATATATAGTGTCTTTTGGATGAGACCTAAAAAACCGAACCCCGTACCACGGGAGGCATTGACACGAGAAAGAATCCACACTGCTGCATAGGCCCGAGTGCCGAGTATTATTTTCTTATTTTGAAGCACTTTACCGATATATGGTGTCTTTTGGATGAGAATTTAAAAAAACCAAAGCCCGGTGTCACGGGAGGCATTGGCACGAGAAACAATCCACACTGCTCCATGGGCCTGAGTGCCGAGTACTAATTTCTAAATTTGAAGCACTTCAGCGATATATAGTGTCTTTTGGATGAGACCTAAGAAACTGAAGCCCAGTAATACGGGAGGCATTGTGATAAACAATCCACACTGCTCCATGGGCATGACTGCCGAGTAAAGATCTAAATTTGAAGCACTTCACCGATATATGGTGTCTTTTGGATGAGAACTAAAAACCGAAGAACCATGTCAAGGGAGGCATTGCCACGAGAAAGAATTCTCATTGCTAAATAGGGCTGGGTGTCGAGTAAAGGTATAAATTTAAAGCACTTCACCGATATATGGTATCTTATGGATGAGAAGTAAAAAACAAAAGCCCCGTCTCAAGGGAGGCATTGGCACGAGAAAGAATCGACACTGCTTCATGGGCCTGAGTGCTTAGTTTTAATTTCTAAATTTGAAGCACTTCACCGATATATGGTGTCTTTTGGATGAGAACTAAAAAACCGAAGCCCCGTATCACGGGAGGCATTGGCACGAGAAAGAGTCCACACTGCTGCACGGGCCTGAGTGCCGAGTATTATTTTCTTATTTTGAAGCACTTTACCGATATATGGTGTCTTTTGGATGAGAATTAAAAAAACCAAAGCCCGGTGTCACGGGAGGCATTAGCACGAGAAACAATCCACACTGCTCCATGGACCTGAGTGCCGAGTACTAATTTCTAAATTTGAAGCACTTCAGCGATATATAGTGTCTTTTGGATGAGACCTAAGAAACTGAAGCCCAGTAATACGGGAGGCATTGTGATAAACAATCCACACTGCTCCATGGGCATGACTGCCGAGTAAAGATCTAAATTTGAAGCACTTCACCGATATATGGTGTCTTTTGGATGAAAATTAAAAAACCGAAGCCCCGTATCACGGGAGGCATTAGCACGAGAAAGAATCTACAATGTTCCATTGGCCTTAGTGACGAGTATTAATTTCTAAATTTGAAGCACTTTAGTGATATATAATGTCTTTTGGATGAGACCTAAAAAACAGAACCCCGTACCACGGGAGGCATTGACACGAGAAAGAATCCACACTGCTGCATAGGCCCGAGTGCCGAGTATTATTTTCTTATTTTGAAGCACTTTACCGATATATGGTGTCTTTTGGATGAGAATTTAAAAAACCAAAGCCCGGTGTCACAGGAGGCATTAGCACGACTGCCGAGTAAAGATCTAAATTTGAAGCACTTCACCGATATATGGTGTCTTTTGGGTGAAAATTAAAAAACCGAAGCCCCGTATCACGGGAGGCATTGGCACGAGAAAGAATCCACACTGCTGCACGGGCCCGAGTGCCGAGTAAAGATCTAAATTTGAAGCACTTCACCGATATACGGTATCTTTTGGATGAGAACTAAAAAAACCGAAGCCCCGTGTCACGGGAGGCATTAGCACGAGAAAGAATCTACAATGTTCCATGGGCCTTAGTGACGAGTATTAATTTCTAAATTTGAAGCACTTTAGTGATATATAGTGTCTTTTGGATGAGACCTAAAAAACAGAACCCCGTACCACGGGAGGCATTGACACGAGAAAGAATCCACACTGCTGCATAGGCCCGAGTGCCGAGTATTATTTTCTTATTTTGAAGCACTTTACCGATATATGGTGTCTTTTGGATGAGAATTAAAAAAAAAAACCAAAGCCCGGTGTCACGGGAGGCATTGGCACGAGAAACAATCCACACTGCTCCATGGGCCTGAGTGCCGAGTACTAATTTCTAAATTTGAAGCACTTCAGCGATATATAGTGTCTTTTGGATGAGACCTAAGAAACTGAAGCCCAGTAATACGGGAGGCATTGTGATAAACAATCCACACTGCTCCATGGGCATGACTGCCGAGTAAAGATCTAAATTTGAAGCACTTCACCGATATATGGTGTCTTTTGGATGAGAACTAAAAACCGAAGAACCATGTCAAGGGAGGCATTGCCACGAGAAAGAATTCTCATTGCTAAATAGGGCTGGGTGTCGAGTAAAGGTATAAATTTAAAGCACTTCACCGATATATGGTATCTTATGGATGAGAAGTAAAAAACAAAAGCCCCGTCTCAAGGGAGGCATTGGCACGAGAAAGAATCGACACTGCTTCATGGGCCTGAGTGCTTAGTTTTAATTTCTAAATTTGAAGCACTTCACCGATATATGGTGTCTTTTGGATGAGAACTAAAAAACCGAAGCCCCGTATCACGGGAGGCATTGGCACGAGAAAGAGTCCACACTGCTGCACGGGCCTGAGTGCCGAGTATTATTTTCTTATTTTGAAGCACTTTACCGATATATGGTGTCTTTTGGATGAGAATTAAAAAAACCAAAGCCCGGTGTCACGGGAGGCATTAGCACGAGAAACAATCCACACTGCTCCATGAACCTGAGTGCCGAGTACTAATTTCTAAATTTGAAGCACTTCAGCGATATATAGTGTCTTTTGGATGAGACCTAAGAAACTGAAGCCCAGTAATACGGGAGGCATTGTGATAAACAATCCACACTGCTCCATGGGCATGACTGCCGAGTAAAGATCTAAATTTGAAGCACTTCACCGATATATGGTGTCTTTTGGATGAGAACTAAAAAACCGAAGCCCCGTATCACGGGAGGCATTAGCACGAGAAAGAATCTACAATGTTCCATTGGCCTTAGTGACGAGTATTAATTTCTAAATTTGAAGCACTTTAGTGATATATAGTGTCTTTTGGATGAGACCTAAAAAACCGAACCCCGTACCACGGGAGGCATTGACACGAGAAAGAATCCAAACTGCTGCATAGGCCCGAGTGCCGAGTATTATTTTCTTATTTTGAAGCACTTTACCGATATATGGTGTCTTTTGGATGAGAATTTAAAAAAACCAAAGCCCGGTGTCACGGGAGGCATTGGCACGAGAAACAATCCACACTGCTCCATGGGCCTGAGTGCCGAGTACTAATTTCTAAATTTGAAGCACTTCAGCGATATATAGTGTCTTTTGGATGAGACCTAAGAAACTGAAGCCCAGTAATACGGGAGGCATTGTGATAAACAATCCACACTGCTCCATGGGCATGACTGCCGAGTAAAGATCTAAATTTGAAGCACTTCACCGATATATGGTGTCTTTTGGATGAGAACTAAAAACCGAAGAACCATGTCAAGGGAGGCATTGCCACGAGAAAGAATTCTCATTGCTAAATAGGGCTGGGTGTCGAGTAAAGGTATAAATTTAAAGCACTTCACCGATATATGGTATCTTATGGATGAGAAGTAAAAAACAAAAGCCCCGTCTCAAGGGAGGCATTGGCACGAGAAAGAATCGACACTGCTTCATGGGCCTGAGTGCTTAGTTTTAATTTCTAAATTTGAAGCACTTCACCGATATATGGTGTCTTTTGGATGAGAACTAAAAAACCGAAGCCCCGTATCACGGGAGGCATTGGCACGAGAAAGAGTCCACACTGCTGCACGGGCCTGAGTGCCGAGTATTATTTTCTTATTTTGAAGCACTTTACCGATATATGGTGTCTTTTGGATGAGAATTAAAAAAACCAAAGCCCGGTGTCACGGGAGGCATTAGCACGAGAAACAATCCACACTGCTCCATGGACCTGAGTGCCGAGTACTAATTTCTAAATTTGAAGCACTTCAGCGATATATAGTGTCTTTTGGATGAGACCTAAGAAACTGAAGCCCAGTAATACGGGAGGCATTGTGATAAACAATCCACACTGCTCCATGGGCATGACTGCCGAGTAAAGATCTAAATTTGAAGCACTTCACCGATATATGGTGTCTTTTGGATGAAAATTAAAAAACCGAAGCCCCGTATCACGGGAGGCATTAGCACGAGAAAGAATCTACAATGTTCCATTGGCCTTAGTGACGAGTATTAATTTCTAAATTTGAAGCACTTTAGTGATATATAATGTCTTTTGGATGAGACCTAAAAAACAGAACCCCGTACCACGGGAGGCATTGACACGAGAAAGAATCCACACTGCTGCATAGGCCCGAGTGCCGAGTATTATTTTCTTATTTTGAAGCACTTTACCGATATATGGTGTCTTTTGGATGAGAATTTAAAAAACCAAAGCCCGGTGTCACAGGAGGCATTAGCACGACTGCCGAGTAAAGATCTAAATTTGAAGCACTTCACCGATATATGGTGTCTTTTGGGTGAAAATTAAAAAACCGAAGCCCCGTATCACGGGAGGCATTGGCACGAGAAAGAATCCACACTGCTGCACGGGCCCGAGTGCCGAGTAAAGATCTAAATTTGAAGCACTTCACCGATATACGGTATCTTTTGGATGAGAACTAAAAAAACCGAAGCCCCGTGTCACGGGAGGCATTAGCACGAGAAAGAATCTACAATGTTCCATGGGCCTTAGTGACGAGTATTAATTTCTAAATTTGAAGCACTTTAGTGATATATAGTGTCTTTTGGATGAGACCTAAAAAACAGAACCCCGTACCACGGGAGGCATTGACACGAGAAAGAATCCACACTGCTGCATAGGCCCGAGTGCCGAGTATTATTTTCTTATTTTGAAGCACTTTACCGATATATGGTGTCTTTTGGATGAGAATTAAAAAAAAAAACCAAAGCCCGGTGTCACGGGAGGCATTGGCACGAGAAACAATCCACACTGCTCCATGGGCCTGAGTGCCGAGTACTAATTTCTAAATTTGAAGCACTTCAGCGATATATAGTGTCTTTTGGATGAGACCTAAGAAACTGAAGCCCAGTAATACGGGAGGCATTGTGATAAACAATCCACACTGCTCCATGGGCATGACTGCCGAGTAAAGATCTAAATTTGAAGCACTTCACCGATATATGGTGTCTTTTGGATGAGAACTAAAAACCGAAGAACCATGTCAAGGGAGGCATTGCCACGAGAAAGAATTCTCATTGCTAAATAGGGCTGGGTGTCGAGTAAAGGTATAAATTTAAAGCACTTCACCGATATATGGTATCTTATGGATGAGAAGTAAAAAACAAAAGCCCCGTCTCAAGGGAGGCATTGGCACGAGAAAGAATCGACACTGCTTCATGGGCCTGAGTGCTTAGTTTTAATTTCTAAATTTGAAGCACTTCACCGATATATGGTGTCTTTTGGATGAGAACTAAAAAACCGAAGCCCCGTATCACGGGAGGCATTGGCACGAGAAAGAGTCCACACTGCTGCACGGGCCTGAGTGCCGAGTATTATTTTCTTATTTTGAAGCACTTTACCGATATATGGTGTCTTTTGGATGAGAATTAAAAAAACCAAAGCCCGGTGTCACGGGAGGCATTAGCACGAGAAACAATCCACACTGCTCCATGAACCTGAGTGCCGAGTACTAATTTCTAAATTTGAAGCACTTCAGCGATATATAGTGTCTTTTGGATGAGACCTAAGAAACTGAAGCCCAGTAATACGGGAGGCATTGTGATAAACAATCCACACTGCTCCATGGGCATGACTGCCGAGTAAAGATCTAAATTTGAAGCACTTCACCGATATATGGTGTCTTTTGGATGAGAACTAAAAACCGAAGAACCATGTCAAGGGAGGCATTGCCACGAGAAAGAATTCTCATTGCTAAATAGGGCTGGGTGTCGAGTAAAGGTATAAATTTAAAGCACTTCACCGATATATGCTATCTTATGGATGAGAAGTAAAAAACAAAAGCCCCGTCTCAAGGGAGGCATTGGCACGAGAAAGAATCGACACTGCTTCATGGGCCTGAGTGCTTACTTTTAATTTCTAAATTTGAAGCACTTCACCGATATATGGTGTCTTTTGGATGAGAACTAAAAAACCGAAGCCCCGTATCACGGGAGGCATTAGCACGAGAAAGAATCTACAATGTTCCATTGGCCTTAGTGACGAGTATTAATTTCTAAATTTGAAGCACTTTAGTGATATATAGTGTCTTTTGGATGAGACCTAAAAAACCGAACCCCGTACCACGGGAGGCATTGACACGAGAAAGAATCCACACTGCTGCATAGGCCCGAGTGCCGAGTATTATTTTCTTATTTTGAAGCACTTTACCGATATATGGTGTCTTTTGGATGAGAATTTAAAAAAACCAAAGCCCGGTGTCACGGGAGGCATTGGCACGAGAAACAATCCACACTGCTCCATGGGCCTGAGTGCCGAGTACTAATTTCTAAATTTGAAGCACTTCAGCGATATATAGTGTCTTTTGGATGAGACCTAAGAAACTGAAGCCCAGTAATACGGGAGGCATTGTGATAAACAATCCACACTGCTCCATGGGCATGACTGCCGAGTAAAGATCTAAATTTGAAGCACTTCACCGATATATGGTGTCTTTTGGATGAGAACTAAAAACCGAAGAACCATGTCAAGGGAGGCATTGCCACGAGAAAGAATTCTCATTGCTAAATAGGGCTGGGTGTCGAGTAAAGGTATAAATTTAAAGCACTTCACCGATATATGGTATCTTATGGATGAGAAGTAAAAAACAAAAGCCCCGTCTCAAGGGAGGCATTGGCACGAGAAAGAATCGACACTGCTTCATGGGCCTGAGTGCTTAGTTTTAATTTCTAAATTTGAAGCACTTCACCGATATATGGTGTCTTTTGGATGAGAACTAAAAAACCGAAGCCCCGTATCACGGGAGGCATTGGCACGAGAAAGAGTCCACACTGCTGCACGGGCCTGAGTGCCGAGTATTATTTTCTTATTTTGAAGCACTTTACCGATATATGGTGTCTTTTGGATGAGAATTAAAAAAACCAAAGCCCGGTGTCACGGGAGGCATTAGCACGAGAAACAATCCACACTGCTCCATGGACCTGAGTGCCGAGTACTAATTTCTAAATTTGAAGCACTTCAGCGATATATAGTGTCTTTTGGATGAGACCTAAGAAACTGAAGCCCAGTAATACGGGAGGCATTGTGATAAACAATCCACACTGCTCCATGGGCATGACTGCCGAGTAAAGATCTAAATTTGAAGCACTTCACCGATATATGGTGTCTTTTGGATGAAAATTAAAAAACCGAAGCCCCGTATCACGGGAGGCATTAGCACGAGAAAGAATCTACAATGTTCCATTGGCCTTAGTGACGAGTATTAATTTCTAAATTTGAAGCACTTTAGTGATATATAATGTCTTTTGGATGAGACCTAAAAAACAGAACCCCGTACCACGGGAGGCATTGACACGAGAAAGAATCCACACTGCTGCATAGGCCCGAGTGCCGAGTATTATTTTCTTATTTTGAAGCACTTTACCGATATATGGTGTCTTTTGGATGAGAATTTAAAAAACCAAAGCCCGGTGTCACAGGAGGCATTAGCACGACTGCCGAGTAAAGATCTAAATTTGAAGCACTTCACCGATATATGGTGTCTTTTGGGTGAAAATTAAAAAACCGAAGCCCCGTATCACGGGAGGCATTGGCACGAGAAAGAATCCACACTGCTGCACGGGCCCGAGTGCCGAGTAAAGATCTAAATTTGAAGCACTTCACCGATATACGGTATCTTTTGGATGAGAACTAAAAAAACCGAAGCCCCGTGTCACGGGAGGCATTAGCACGAGAAAGAATCTACAATGTTCCATGGGCCTTAGTGACGAGTATTAATTTCTAAATTTGAAGCACTTTAGTGATATATAGTGTCTTTTGGATGAGACCTAAAAAACAGAACCCCGTACCACGGGAGGCATTGACACGAGAAAGAATCCACACTGCTGCATAGGCCCGAGTGCCGAGTATTATTTTCTTATTTTGAAGCACTTTACCGATATATGGTGTCTTTTGGATGAGAATTAAAAAAAAAAACCAAAGCCCGGTGTCACGGGAGGCATTGGCACGAGAAACAATCCACACTGCTCCATGGGCCTGAGTGCCGAGTACTAATTTCTAAATTTGAAGCACTTCAGCGATATATAGTGTCTTTTGGATGAGACCTAAGAAACTGAAGCCCAGTAATACGGGAGGCATTGTGATAAACAATCCACACTGCTCCATGGGCATGACTGCCGAGTAAAGATCTAAATTTGAAGCACTTCACCGATATATGGTGTCTTTTGGATGAGAACTAAAAACCGAAGAACCATGTCAAGGGAGGCATTGCCACGAGAAAGAATTCTCATTGCTAAATAGGGCTGGGTGTCGAGTAAAGGTATAAATTTAAAGCACTTCACCGATATATGGTATCTTATGGATGAGAAGTAAAAAACAAAAGCCCCGTCTCAAGGGAGGCATTGGCACGAGAAAGAATCGACACTGCTTCATGGGCCTGAGTGCTTAGTTTTAATTTCTAAATTTGAAGCACTTCACCGATATATGGTGTCTTTTGGATGAGAACTAAAAAACCGAAGCCCCGTATCACGGGAGGCATTGGCACGAGAAAGAGTCCACACTGCTGCACGGGCCTGAGTGCCGAGTATTATTTTCTTATTTTGAAGCACTTTACCGATATATGGTGTCTTTTGGATGAGAATTAAAAAAACCAAAGCCCGGTGTCACGGGAGGCATTAGCACGAGAAACAATCCACACTGCTCCATGAACCTGAGTGCCGAGTACTAATTTCTAAATTTGAAGCACTTCAGCGATATATAGTGTCTTTTGGATGAGACCTAAGAAACTGAAGCCCAGTAATACGGGAGGCATTGTGATAAACAATCCACACTGCTCCATGGGCATGACTGCCGAGTAAAGATCTAAATTTGAAGCACTTCACCGATATATGGTGTCTTTTGGATGAGAACTAAAAAACCGAAGCCCCGTATCACGGGAGGCATTAGCACGAGAAAGAATCTACAATGTTCCATTGGCCTTAGTGACGAGTATTAATTTCTAAATTTGAAGCACTTTAGTGATATATAGTGTCTTTTGGATGAGACCTAAAAAACCGAACCCCGTACCACGGGAGGCATTGACACGAGAAAGAATCCACACTGCTGCATAGGCCCGAGTGCCGAGTATTATTTTCTTATTTTGAAGCACTTTACCGATATATGGTGTCTTTTGGATGAGAATTTAAAAAAACCAAAGCCCGGTGTCACGGGAGGCATTGGCACGAGAAACAATCCACACTGCTCCATGGGCCTGAGTGCCGAGTACTAATTTCTAAATTTGAAGCACTTCAGCGATATATAGTGTCTTTTGGATGAGACCTAAGAAACTGAAGCCCAGTAATACGGGAGGCATTGTGATAAACAATCCACACTGCTCCATGGGCATGACTGCCGAGTAAAGATCTAAATTTGAAGCACTTCACCGATATATGGTGTCTTTTGGATGAGAACTAAAAACCGAAGAACCATGTCAAGGGAGGCATTGCCACGAGAAAGAATTCTCATTGCTAAATAGGGCTGGGTGTCGAGTAAAGGTATAAATTTAAAGCACTTCACCGATATATGGTATCTTATGGATGAGAAGTAAAAAACAAAAGCCCCGTCTCAAGGGAGGCATTGGCACGAGAAAGAATCGACACTGCTTCATGGGCCTGAGTGCTTAGTTTTAATTTCTAAATTTGAAGCACTTCACCGATATATGGTGTCTTTTGGATGAGAACTAAAAAACCGAAGCCCCGTATCACGGGAGGCATTGGCACGAGAAAGAGTCCACACTGCTGCACGGGCCTGAGTGCCGAGTATTATTTTCTTATTTTGAAGCACTTTACCGATATATGGTGTCTTTTGGATGAGAATTAAAAAAACCAAAGCCCGGTGTCACGGGAGGCATTAGCACGAGAAACAATCCACACTGCTCCATGGACCTGAGTGCCGAGTACTAATTTCTAAATTTGAAGCACTTCAGCGATATATAGTGTCTTTTGGATGAGACCTAAGAAACTGAAGCCCAGTAATACGGGAGGCATTGTGATAAACAATCCACACTGCTCCATGGGCATGACTGCCGAGTAAAGATCTAAATTTGAAGCACTTCACCGATATATGGTGTCTTTTGGATGAAAATTAAAAAACCGAAGCCCCGTATCACGGGAGGCATTAGCACGAGAAAGAATCTACAATGTTCCATTGGCCTTAGTGACGAGTATTAATTTCTAAATTTGAAGCACTTTAGTGATATATAATGTCTTTTGGATGAGACCTAAAAAACAGAACCCCGTACCACGGGAGGCATTGACACGAGAAAGAATCCACACTGCTGCATAGGCCCGAGTGCCGAGTATTATTTTCTTATTTTGAAGCACTTTACCGATATATGGTGTCTTTTGGATGAGAATTTAAAAAACCAAAGCCCGGTGTCACAGGAGGCATTAGCACGACTGCCGAGTAAAGATCTAAATTTGAAGCACTTCACCGATATATGGTGTCTTTTGGGTGAAAATTAAAAAACCGAAGCCCCGTATCACGGGAGGCATTGGCACGAGAAAGAATCCACACTGCTGCACGGGCCCGAGTGCCGAGTAAAGATCTAAATTTGAAGCACTTCACCGATATACGGTATCTTTTGGATGAGAACTAAAAAAACCGAAGCCCCGTGTCACGGGAGGCATTAGCACGAGAAAGAATCTACAATGTTCCATGGGCCTTAGTGACGAGTATTAATTTCTAAATTTGAAGCACTTTAGTGATATATAGTGTCTTTTGGATGAGACCTAAAAAACAGAACCCCGTACCACGGGAGGCATTGACACGAGAAAGAATCCACACTGCTGCATAGGCCCGAGTGCCGAGTATTATTTTCTTATTTTGAAGCACTTTACCGATATATGGTGTCTTTTGGATGAGAATTAAAAAAAAAACCAAAGCCCGGTGTCACGGGAGGCATTGGCACGAGAAACAATCCACACTGCTCCATGGGCCTGAGTG